>NW_027461242.1:0-211105 GCF_030463565.1 Pelecanus crispus
GGACTGGCAGGGTCAGGGCCAGCGAGAGCAACTGGCTTCATGCTGGGATCCTCTTTCCAGAGCACACCGGCAGCAGGGGTCCTGTGGGCCATGGGCCACGGTGGCACCTGAATGGCAGGGCTGCTCGGGGATGGGAGCCGGCCCCAGCACTGCCTCCCTCCTCAGCTGTGCCGAGCTTAAAGCTCTTTTCCCTGTTTGGGAAGCTTGTTGGCAAAGACGCTGTGTCTTACCGACTCTTCTGTGCTTCCCCTCCATGTAGGCAAGACGTTGCCAGAGGATAATCCGGAGCAGCCAGAGCCCCAAGCAGGATGGGATTCTGAGAGCACCTGGTTGCTTTCTTTGCTTGGCAGCAGCAATGTGACCACGGTAATGAGCTCCCCCCTTGCTGGGCCTCTTGTCCGTGGCATCAGCAGGAGGCTTGTGTGAGCAAAGGGACCCAGAATCAGTGGGGTTGGCATGGCCTCACTGTCCCTGGTGAAAGGGTTCCTGCCGTCCCCGAGCGGGGACTATCCGAGGGCAGCAATCCATCGTCCCAGCAGCAGCTCAGCCCTCCTGGCCACCAGCAAGCCCTGGTTCTCTGTAGGGCCATCACACGGTGCTCAGGACCCCCACCCTCTTCCCTCACCCTGTGGATCTTCTGCCCTGCAGAGACTGCAACCCCTGCTTCTGGCTTTCCTGCGGGCACTGCTGACAGCGCTGCCAGGCATCTCTCGCCAGAGCTGTTCACGCTGCTCAGCCAAGCAGCACCATCAGGGTGCTCAGCGGGACATGTCTTCCCTCCCTTCCTTCCTCCTGTAGGTGTTTAGTGAATACCTCCAGCCTTCTCAGATGACAGACATTCTCCTTGTGGCCACTGAGGCCTTGACAGCAGATGACATCTGTGATAGGCAGATGGGCAGCAACGTCCTGGACATGGCTGTGAGAGACCCTGCCTCCTGGCTGACAGATGTAAGTGCTCTGTAGCTGGACTGCCCTGCCCGTGAGGCCTGCCAGGCCTTGTTCTTCCTTTCTTCCTTAACCCAACTCTCTCGGGCACCTGAAGCCGTTTCAAGGCAGCAGAGAGGGATGGGAAGGGCAGCAACCGTTTCAGTGGCAGCTTGGGAAATGGCTGCACTCCAGTGGCAGCACCATCCTCACCTGCGTCCCCTCCAGGTGCCAAAGATCATGAGGTGCATCCACAAAAACGTGGAGTGCATCCACACGGAGCCAGCCCGTCGCAGCCTGGACTTACTCCTTCTCCTACTGATTGACCGGTGCCCCAGGGAGGTGGTCAGGAGCCTGTTGAAGATCTCTCCAACATGTGACAGGTACTGGCCCCGACAACCTTGAGGCCTTGTTCCCTGTGGGGAAAGGGGCCCAGGCACTCTCTGGCTGCCAGACCCACGGAAAACTGCAGGACATCCTCGAGGAGCAGGGCCCTCCATCCCACTGTGCTTCCTGGCCCCAGTGGGTCAGCCGTGCCCGCAGCAGCCAAAGCTGGCCAAGCCAGAGCCCTGCCACGACGCCCCTCCCTACTCCATGGGGAACACCACCTCAGCCCCCTCCTGCCTGCGCGGGGAGGGCCCCCGGGCACCCCCAGTGATGGGGGCTGGCAGGGCCAGGGCTGCAGCACCTCCTGGGTCCCAAGAGGCTGGCCCGGGCATGGTGCAGTGGCCGAGGCAGCCCTGCTGACTGAGAGCTCTGGCTCTGCAGCGCTGCCCTGACCATGTGGGAGTTGATGATCTCTGCGCCTTGGGCTTTGCGGAGTGTCTTGACAGAGCTGCTCAGTGTGCTCCAGGACCAGCGGCTGCGCAAGGTGTTCCGCTGTGCTGCAGAGGACGCCTGCATCTATCCCTTGGCTGTGAGTGACCGTGCTCAGCTTCAGGGCTGTGCCTGGCTCCCCAGGGAAATAGGCACAGCCTCCTCCCCTTCTGTCTGCCTGCAAATGGCCACCTCCTCCAGTCCATACGGACACAGCCCCCTAGGGTCAGCAGGGACCTGCCCAGCACCAGACAGACCCCATGCCAGACACTTGGGGCCACCCCGTGCTGTTTCGGCCCTGGTGAAAAAACACGAAGCCTGGCTCTTCCCGGGCAACACTCCGCTTCCCCCTTGCCTGCGTCACCCTGCCCTACTCTGCAGCCTGGAAACTTGGGGCAGGAGCAGAGAAAGGGGCAGTAGCTGGGCCTGGGGCACAGGCGTGGCCGCTGTGCAGGCTGAGGGGGCTTCCAGGGTGGGGATATGAGACACTTGCATCGTGCCTCCTTTGTGCCAGCGCGGTGGCGGGAGCCCTGTGGGCTCTGCTGGTCTCTCACTGCTGTCTTCGTTTTAGCTGCTGGTCTGCGCTGACATTGAAACAGAGGAGTTTGCTGCCCTGTACAAGGCCCAGAGGTACCTGAGGCATCCACGCCCGGTGATGCTCTCGCTGGTGCTCAGGGGCCTCATCACGCTCTCAGAGACACCTGAGACGGTGAGCAGGGTGTAGTCAAGCAGAGCCAAGTTATCAGCCGGGGCCTGGGGCAGCGGGTAACACGGTGGCTTGGCCTTGGCTGGGTCAGAATGTGGGGTGACGGCTCCAGTCACCCTCCCTGCTATGGAGGGGCCTGGTGGATGCCTGCGGAGCCCTCCAGGCACGGAGGTTTAGCAATCCATCTGCCCCTTGAGGCCGTTTGGAAAAGGGGGTGGCTGAGCAAGGGACACTGCTCTCCTGCGCTCCCTTCCCTTCCTCGCGCTCCCCCTGCATCCCCATCAGTGGCCACTGCCTGCCAGGAGGCTGCTGCAGCAACTCCTGTGCCACCTGCTGGGAAGCCGGGCGGGAGGCTCATGCTCAGCGGCCAGTGCATTTTTGCCAGGGTGGTCTTTCAGCACTTCACAATGAGGAAACTTTGTGTTTCATACAGGCAAGAAAAATCCCGGTCCTGCTGCCCGACATCATGGAGACCCTGCAGGATGCCAACACTGATGGCAAGATGAAGGCCCTGGTATTCCTCAGGAACATGATTGGTCACCTGAAGGGGGAGGAGGCCAGCCTCATCGCTCTGCAGCTGGCAGAGAAGATTCTGCCCCTCTTTGATGATGTAAGGCTGCCGTGGGAGCCTGAGCCCTACAGTTGGGTGCTCTGCAGGGACAGCTGCCCTTCAGCCCAGCCCTGTGGGCAGCACTCTGGCAGGGCTCCCCTCCTCGCTCTTCTTGCGGGGCCTTTCAGGGCTCTGGGGCCGTTCAGCTGCAGCTAGGGATCTGGCCCACAGCTCCTCTGTTTAGGAGCCGACCCCAGAGCACCTCCCCTCATGCCAGCCACGCTAACACCCTTGCTCACCGTGGGCAAGGAGCGGCTGTTGCTGACGTCCCCCTGTCCGCCTCCCTACCAGGAGTCCAGCCAGGTGCGGGAGCTCTCCATCAGCCTCTTCAAAGACCTGATGAAGACTGTGGTGGGGAGAAAGAAGAAGATGATGAAGAAGAAAGTGCAGGAGGTCCTGATCTCCCTGTTCCTCCACATGAATGACCAGGTCGAAAGCGTGGCCAAGGTGCAGTGACCAGCGACCACTGTGGTGGGGAAGGGTGTGCTGACACCACGGGGGTGGACCTGGGCATAGGGGGCAAGAGCTGCTGGACGTCAGAGTCTGGGAAAGTGTGTCACCTCAGCGTCCCACTGCTCCCCTCCTTCCCTGCACCGGTCCCACCACTGCCTTCCTCTTTCTGCCCTGCTGCCTGCTGCAGAGGTGGATGGGGAGCTGGGGTCCCTTCCCAGCCCCGCTCTCCCCATTCAGCCCTCCTCCAGTGCAGCCCGTCAGAAGGGTCCCTGCAGACCCAGCACGAGCTGGGACGGAGAACCTGGCACAGACCTTCCCCAGACCTGCCCTGCCTGACCTGCCAGACCTGTCCAGCAGGGCTCGGCCGTGCTGGCCCACGGCCACCGAACACACGAGTCCCTACAGACTTCCCAGCTATCCCTGCAGGTGTGGGAGGCCAGGGCTTTGAGCCCCAATCCCTGTGCAGGACTCCTGGGGGTCTCTGCAGGCAGTGGGGGTTCACGTCCGCTCTGATTCCTTCTCTTGCAGCCCTCCTGCCCTTGAGGAAAGACACTCAACTCTCGGGCAGCTCCCTGGCAGCTCAGACCGTCTTTGTCCTGACAGGAGCCATACCAACATCCAAATGTTTGGGCCAGGGCACGTCCCAGCTCCCAGAGAGCAGGATGGCCCCAGGAACAAAGCCCTGCTCACCCAGCTCCCTCTGCATTGGGCCAGTGAACTTGGTCTGTGCAGAGGGGGGCAGCACTTACAAGGGGTGGAGAGCCAGCCAGCTTGTTCCCCAGCCTGGGGCAGGGACAATGGTGGGAAGGGAGATGCAGCCAGTGGCGGACTGGCCCTGCATCCTGGGATCAAAGCTCTGCCCACCCGAAGCCTGGGTGTGAAGGATCTGGGGCAGCCCCGGCTGGGGAGCCAAGCGTGCTGCTGGGGGATGTCCATGGGAGGTGCTGCTGGCTCCATCCTGCCCCGGCGTCTCTGGGACTCTGGCCCTCGCTGCCTACAGCTCTGGGCCCACAGCTCCTTTGCCCTTCGGTCTGCCCCATCCCTGGCGGCAGCTCAGCAGCTCTTGAGGATCTCTGTTCTGCTGGCCGGCAGCACAAGATACCTGAGGTGGTGGCTGCCTCGTGTCCCTGCCCCGGGCACTGAGCCCAGTTCAGACTCTGTCCCCCGCTGCTTCTTCCCGTAAGGGGCTGGGAATGGCTTGGAGCCTGGCCAAGAGGAGGAGGATGCCAGGTCTCCTTCCCTGGGCTGCGGTGCCATCTCCCAGCCTCTGCTCCTCTGCAGGCCTCTAGGGACACCCTCCTCGCCTGTGCAGAGTTCCTGGGGCGGAGGAAGCTCAGCTACCTGGCCGAGACAGGTCAGACAGAACTGATTGGAGAGTGCTTGGTAAGGACGACCCCCAAGCCCCAGGGCTGGGGCTGGACGAGGGCTGCCCCATGTGCCCATGGGGAGGGCTGTGCAGCTGTGCAGCTGTGCCTCGCCTGCCCTGCTCCAGCCCAGAGCCCACAGCCTGGAGCTGCATCCTTCTTCCCTGCCTTCAAGCACGGAGCCCCCAAGGGCTCTTCTCCACGCCCCTCTCCCTTCCCTGCCCCCAGGGTGCTGAAGGAGACCATGGCACTTGTAAGCCCTGGTAGTGGGACAGAGGGGTTTCGGCACCCCCGGGGCCTCCTGTGCCTGCAGCTGTCTCTGAACCTCAGCCCCACAGGGCTCCTGACTGGGAGATGGGAATCACGGGGAGGGAAGGGGGGTGCTGGTAGGAGGGAGTACTCTGGGCGTGCGGTGAGGGTCTGTACCAGCCCTGTGCCCTTGTGCTCTCTCCAGCTACTGCACAACAGGAGCAGGGTGGAAGAATGTGTGCGTCAGAGCCTGCAGTACCTGAAGAACACTCAGGCCACCTTGCGAGAGGCAGCCGTCAGGTTCATCAGTGAGTTACAGCCCCTGGGGACCCACTTCTGGCAGCCTGGCCCCAGTCCCCGCCACAGCACTGGCAGCACTTGGCAGCAAGGGGCAGCCCTGTGGCTCCCAGAGCCCCGGCTGCCCCGTGCAGAGCCCACCACACAGGTGGGCTTGCTGGGAGCCTTGTCCAGTCCCACCGCCCTCGGGTGGGGTCAGCCCTGCTGGGGGAGGGGAGGGTGCGCAGCCAAGCTGGCAGGGCCAGGGGCTGTGCTGCTGGTTGTGCGCGAGGGAGCAGAGGTCTGACAGGAGCTCTGTGCTTAGGGCTTGCTGCACGGCACTGGAGGAACCTAAGCAAGAAGGGTCTGTTGGATACCTGCAACGGTGAGTAGGGGCAGCGCTGTGCTGGCCGGGGCTAGTGGGCAGCGGACAGAGCCTGGGCAAGGTGCTGCCATGCCTGGCCCTGCTCCAGGAAAATGCTTCACCAGGCAGAGGAATGTGCCAGGGGCACAAGGGGCATTCCTGTGCAGCAGCTTCCAGCTGGTCTGTTTGTCTCACCTGCTCCTCCTGGCCAGGGGACGAGATGGGTGGGGCTGGCATGGTCTGGAGGGGACTCCTGGGGGTCTCTGCAGGCAGTGGGGGTTCACGTCCGCTCTGATTCCTTCTCTTGCAGCCCTCCTGCCCTTGAGGAAAGACGCTGAACGCTCGGTCAGCTCCCTGGCAGCTCAGACTGTCTTTGACCTGACAGAACCGATACCAACGTCAAGATGGAGCCTGCGGTCGCTGTGCTGCTGGCCCTGCTGAGCCTTTGAGAGAGTAAATTCTCCTTTCGAAAATGGCCGTATTTGAATAATGTTGTTTGGTTTGTTTTTAATAAAGCTGGAACAAAAAGCCCAGTCCCATGGTGTCCTTCTCATGGGGACCACCCTGAGTGTGCTGAGCAGACAGTGTCATTCCTGGCCTCTGGTGGTGCCTGCAGGACAGCACACCCGGACCCAGGGTGTCCTTGCAGCAAAGCCCCAGCTGCCCCGCTAGACCGTAACACGCGGAGGGGAGGAGGAGAGAAGCTTTAGCCCAGCCTGCCCCTCCTGAGACATCTCGGGGCACGAAAAGGCACCCGCGCTCTGCCAAGCTGGCGAGTCGTCATTTGTGCCACCGTCAAAGTCCTTCTCTTGTACTGGGGAGCTGTGCTGGGTTTGCCTGACAGAGAGTTAATTTTCTTCATAGGAGCTAGTATGGGGCTCTGGTTTGGGTTTGTGCTGAAAACCGCGTTGATAACACAGGGATGTTTTTGTTATTGCTGAGCAGTGCTTACACAGAGTCACGGCCTTTTCTGCTTCTCGCACCACCCTGCCAGCAAGTAAGCGTCAGAACAAGAGGTGCCCCTTGTTTTCAGGGTCCAAAGCGTCATTTTTAGCGCGTAGCCCACCCTTTCGGTGCCCAAAGCCTCCTTTTTCGGGCTGAAATCCTCATTTTTCAGGGGCCCAACCTGTCTTTTATGACCCACAGCCTTTCCTTAGCGCCCACAGTTCCATTCTGAAGGCCTAAACCCTAAAGGCGCAGCCAGCCGCCCGGCAACGTCTGCCCACAAGTCTGCGGGGAGCCAGTGGAGCCAGGACAGCCAATCGCATTTGAGGAGGCGGGGGCAAGGCAGGTGATTGATGTGTAAGCAGGCAGCCAACCAGAGGAAACATCCCCGCAGGGTAGGGGTGGGCCCCAAATGAGGGCAGAGTGCCAGCCCAGGTGTCCAATCAGAGGTCAGACCTCAGCTGAAGGGCAGGCACCGCGGCCCAGCAGCCTGAGCACCTGGGCCCAATCAGAGGCAGCATCACCTCAGGGGAGGAGGCTGACAGCCCTCCCAGCCAATGCCGGCGAAGACCGAGCTGAGGCGGCGGCCACCTCTGCCCCCGTCTGCCCCCTGCTGTCACCAGCGCCCAGCCCTGCCAGAGGGCCGCTGTCCTCACCTGCGAGTCCCTGCGTGGCCAAGGCAGGGGAGAGTGGTGGCACTTTGTCCCCCAGCCTCATGTGTAGAGTCCAGAGGTTTTATTGGAGAGTCGAGAGCCTTACCTTCAGGTCCCAGCGCCTCATTTGCAGGCTACAAACCCTCATTTGTGAGTTCCGCCCCCGCCTTTTCAGGTTCAACGAGTCATTTTAAGGTCCCAGAGCATCGTTTTGAAGGCCCCCAAGTCTGATTTTGAAGGTCCAAAGCCTCAGTTGTAGAGGCCAAATCCTTATTTGTAGGCTCAGAGGGGTTATTTTTAGCTCCCAAAAGCTCCTTTTCAGGGACCAAAGCCTCATTTTTAGGATTCAGTCCACAATATGGAGGGCCCAAAGCCTCATTTGGAGCCTGCAAAGACCGATTTTTTGGCGGGCAAAGCCTTAGTGTTTGGTACCAAAGCAGCATTTTAGGGCACAAAGCCTGATTTCCTTTCCAAAGCCCCATTTTTAAGGCCCAAACCCCCCTTCTGAGGGTCCAAACCCTTCTTTTACAAACCCCTCTAAGCCTCCACTGGGGTGCCCAAAGCCCTATTGTAGGACCGAAGCTTCATTTCTTGGGGCCTTAGAGGAACCAAGAGGTTCCCCTCCTTTGCAGGTCGAAAGCCTCCTTTGTAGCACCTGCCCATCCTTTTCAGTGCCCAAAGTGTCATGTTTAAGGCCCAAATCCTCATTTTTAGGGTCCCGACCTGTCTTTTATTACCCAGAGCCTTTTTTTAAGGCCCACAGTTTCATTTTGAGAGTCTAACCCCTCAGTTGTCGGGCAGAAAGCCTCTTTTTAGGCTCCAAAGCTACATCTACAGTGTACAAAGCATCATGCTTAGTTTCCAAAGTCTTAGTTTTGGCTTGCAAAGCCTCATTTTAGGCTCCAAAGCCTCATTTTTATTGTCCAAACTGTTATGGGTTTTCACACGCAGGCCACTGTAGCGGGGTCCAACCCTAGGATCCCGCTGAAAATGCAAGGTCTGAGTGAAGGCTTCCAGTTACTCTTTTGCTAGTTCTCAGGTTATAGCTCCATGCGCTCTGGCTTGAAAATTGGAAAAGGGGCTTCTTGCTCACCAGCACCATCATATGCCCGTTCCTTCCTCAGTCAGTGGGGGGCCAGCAGCAAGCAGGCGGGTTCTGTGGGAGCACAGGGTCTGCCTCGTGGGTCTAAGGTAACTCTGGGGAGGTGTGTCAGGGCACCACATGGGCAGTGGATTTCTTTCTTTCTGGGATCTTGGCATTGCTGTCTTTTCCCTCCCATGCTGCAACTTTCTTCACAGCCGCAACACTGCTCCCTCTCAGGGCATCCCACCTGGACCCATCCCATTTGTCCGCCTTTGGCCCTTCTGCCTTTGCAGCCCTCCAGGAGAGCCAGCCTTTGGGAGGCCCTTAGCTGTCCCCTCACAGAGCAGAAGGGGGGTTCACCACTGTTCTGGTCCTTTCAGGAGGAAAGGGCAGGACCTTTTCACAGCTCTCTTTGCAGCACGTTGCGGTGGGCATGGAGGACTCTCCAGAGGACAGCAGCTCCTCTGCAACAGCCGGCACCAGCCAGCTAACCTGGGCAGGTGCATGGGAGGCATCTGCAGGCTGGCCATGCCCCATCTGGCCAGGCAGGCTCAACATCGCATCCTACGTGGGCTTCTGCGGCTGTGTAAGGCTGGTGTCCATAAAGAAAGCTGCATGCCCGGTCTGCTGTCAGCCATTTGACTGTGTGCTGCACACCCTGCCGGAAGAAAAGAAGAAAGAGGAGCACGGATTCAAGCCCTTCTTCCCGCTGCCAGAGGAATGGTGCCGGGGAGAGGGCCCAGAGCAGATCCCTGTAACGGGGCAATGATTTCCGCAGCGGGTTTGTGGACACTACGGACTATGGCCACTCAGCAGGGAGGAGGAGAAGAACTGGTCCTCCAAGTTGTGACTGCGCTCCCAGGGATGCCACAGCTCCCGGGCTCTCCAGCAACAGCTCCCAGTCATCTCCCACACCCGGGGCTGCTTGGGAGCAAACCCTGCTGAGGCAGAGAGCACAGAGCAGATCCTTGTGGTGGGGCTATGATCTCCACAGCCAGTTTGTGGACACCACGGACTATGACTCCTCAGCAGGCAGGAGGAGGAAGAGTGTTTCAGCACTCCAGAGGTGCGTGTCAGAAAAACACTCAGGGCACTTGGGTGGTGATGGGGGCAGATTGCAACCCTGGATGAGGGGGGGGCACATCATCTGACTCCTGCAATGCTGGAGAGGAAGAAGCCAGGAAACACCAAAACTGCCCCCAGCAGGGACCAGGGTGCACAAAGGGCTCCAGCAGCCCACCCTGTCCCTCCTCCCAGTGCTGCCTCTGGCCAGTAGGAGCTCAGAGAGAACTTAACAGTCAGAAAAGCCAGAGCCAGAATTAAAACCACTTCGCCTTCCATGTGTGATTTATGTGGTGTTTTCTTCTCTGTAGGTTTTGGGGCAATTGGTGGAAATACCCAGTGTGGGAGATTTATGCTGTGGGAGCTGAGCTCAGCCTTGGTATTGAGGGTGGAGAGTGGGTGCTCTGCAGACAGCTAAAGGCAGGCCTGGCTGTGCATCTGCTTTGCTGCTCCCCAGGTCCTCGTGAGTCTGGGGAGCCCTCAAAGACCAGGAATGAGAAGTGTGCAGCTCCAGCATATGCCACCTGTGGATGTCCCAAGGCAGTCACGGAGATCATGCCTGCACCAAGTGAGTAACAGCTCTCCAGCTGTTTGTTCAGACAAGGAGAGCATGCTTTCATTTTGCCCTGTGTTAGTGGGTGTCGTGGTTTAGCCCCAGGCAGCAGCTCAGCACCACGCAGCCGCTCGCTCACTCCCCCTGCCCCGATGGGATGGGGGAGAGAATCGGAGGAGTAAGAGTGAGAAACACTCCTGGGTTGAGATAAGAACAGTTTAATAATTGAAATAAAGTAAAATAATAATGATAATAATAACAATATAATAATGATAATAACAATATACAAAGCAAGTGATGCACAATGCAATTGCTCACCACCCGCCGACCGATGCCCAGACAGTTCCTGACAGCGATTGCTGCTCCCCAGCCAACCCCCCCCAGTTTCTATACTGAGCATGACATCATATGGTATGGAATAGCCCTTTGGTCAGTTTGGATCAACTATTCTGGCTGTGCCCCCTCCCAGTTTCTTGTGTGCCTGGCAGAGCACGGGAAGCTGAAAAGTCCTTGACTAGCATAAGCAGTACTTAGCAACAACTAAACCATCAGTGTGTTATCAGCATTCTTCTCCTACTAAATCCAAAACACAGCACTATGCCTGCTACTAGGAAGAAAATTAACTCTATCCCAGCTGAAACCAGGACAGTGATGCAGGGGACCATGTCAGGGGAGAGGACAGCTGCTGCTGCGGCAGGAGAAGGCCAGAGCAGCCCAGCTGCCCAAAGGGCTGCGAGCCCGGCCCCAGCAGCCCAGAGGAGGTGGGGCAGGGTGCTCCTGGGGGCACAGCTCCTCCCTGTCCCCAGGGAAATTTCTGCCCTGGGTCCTGGGCAAGGACGTGCAAGGCCAGGGCATGCCAGAGGTGGCCATGTCTGAAGAGCAGGAGGAAACCTCCCGCTTTTGCAGTCCAGCAGGGCAGCTGGGGCTTTGTTGCAAGGACAGCCTGGGTCAGTGTGTGCTGTGCTGCCACGGGCTGCTGCAAAGCCTGGGCGTGAGGCAGCTCTCGGGGCAATCCTGGTTCCTTCCGGGGCCTGCTTTTGCCCTCTGCCTCCCGAGAGAAAAGACTTCCAGAGGAGGTGAACAAACATGGCTTCTTTTGGGGGAAAGCCTAAGAGAAGGGTGAAATTCTGAACCACTAATGGGGCCAGGGTGTGCTGAGGGGTGAGCTGCCCTGCGCACAGCGGTAGAGGCCAGGAACAGCGCTGTCCGCTCAGCACGCTCAGGGTGGTTCCCGTGTGAAGGAAGGACGCCATGGCCTTGGGCTTGTGCTTCCAGCTTTAATCCAAAAGAGCCGTTGTCTTGAGGAGAGCTTCACTTCTGCCTGGCTGTGCAGGGCCAGCAGCACAGCGCCCACAGGCTCTGCCCCGCTGTTGGCTGCTCCCTTGGAGCTCTCAGGATCAGCAGGGTCTGAGCTGCCAGGGACGAGAGCGAGGGCTCGGCGTCTTTCTCCAAAAGCTGGAGGGCTGCAACAGAAGGAAAGAGAACAGAGCTGAAACCCACCTATCTGCAGAGACCCCGCGGCATCCCCTCCAGACCATGCCAGCCCCAGCCATGCCTTTCCCTGGCCAGGAGGAGCAGGTGGGACACATGGATGAGCTGGAAGCTGCTGCTCAGGAATGCCCCAGAGGTGTTCCTCTGCCCTGAAAGCGTTTCCCTGGAGCAGGGCGAGGCATAGCAGCAGCACACTGCCCAGGCCCTGTGGCCTGCCCCACCAGCCCCAGCACACACAGCACTGCCCCTGCTCACCGCTGCAGATCTCAGACAGCTTCTCCTCGCTGTTGTTCCTCAGGTGCTGCGCGGCAAGCCCTAGGCACAGAGCTGCGTCAGACCTCCCGCTCCCCAGCATGCTCCCAGCAGCGCAGCTCCCGGCTCTGCCGGTTTGGCTGCACACCCTCCTCCCCCTCAGCAGGGTGAGCCCAGGGAAGGACAGTAGGCGAGGGCGGGTGGGACTGAGCAAGGCTGCCAGCAAGCCCACCTGCGTGGGCAGGGCTGGGAGAGGGAGGCACAGAGCCCCTGGCTGCCCAGGCCCTGCACAGGGCAGTCGGGGCTGTGGCAGCCGCAGGGCTGCCCCTTGCTGCCAGTGCAGCGGCTGGGGCTGGGGCCAGGCTGCCAAAAGAGGGACCCCATGGGGCACAGGGGCTGTGGCTCACCAATGAAGCTCACGGCCGCCTCTCGCAAGGTGACCTGAGCATCGGTCAGGTATGGCAGGCTCTGACTCAGGTATTCTTCAACTCTGCTCCTGTCCTGCAGCAGCTGGAGAGAGCACAAGGGCATGGGGCTGAGGTTGAGAGGCAGGCGCAGGCAGAGCGGGCTCTGCAGGCCCTGAGAGCCTCTGAGCCAGGGCACAGCCGGGCTTGCAACATGCTGAGGGTGGGGAGGGGAGAGGGGCGTGGAGAAGAGCCCTTGGGGGGCTCTGTGCCTGAGGGCAGGGAAGGAGGATGCAGCTCCGGGCTGTGGGCTCTGGGCTGGAGCAGGGCAGGCGAGGCAGAGCTGCACAGGGGGCAGCCCTCGTCCAGCGCGGGCCCTGGGGCTTGGGGGTTGTCCTCACCAAGCACTCCCCAATTCTGCATGCCTGCTGGGTCTTGGTCAGGTGCTTGAGCTGTTTCCACTTGAGCAGCTTTGCAGCGACGAGGAGGGCTTCCCGAGAGGCCTGCAGAGTGGGACAGGGATTGGGGGGCTTGTGGAGAGGGACTGGGGGGCTTGTGGAGACGGATTGGGGTGCTTGTGGAGAGGGATTGGGGCTCAAAGGCCTGGCCTCCAAGACCTGCAGGGGCAGCTGGGAGGCCTCTAGGGCCTCTCATGTTCAGGCCTTGGTGGCCATGGGCTGCTGCTGAGCCCGGCTTGACCAGGTAGGGCAGGTGTGGGAAATGTCCGTGCCAGCTTCTGCGCCCTTCCTCACGCTGGGGATGGCGGGAGCCTTCCTCTGGGGTGTGCTGGAGGAGGGCGGAATGGGGGGAGTGGGGATGGGAGGGGACCCCACCTCCCCGTCCTCCTCTGCAGCAGGAGGCACAGAGGGAGGAGGAAGGCAGTGGGGGGAGCGGTGCAGGCAAGGAGGGGAGCTCTGCCCAGAGTCCAACTGCCAGCAGCCCTTGCCCCTCCCTGATGCCCAGGCCACCCCTGTGGTGTCAGCACGCCCTTCTCCGCATGACCGCTGGGGCCTGAAATCTGTACCTCAGCCACGCTCTCGGTCCGGTCACTCATGCGGAAGAGCAGTGGGAGCAGGCTTCTTTGCACGCTCTTCTTCAGCTGCCGCTTGTCGTTCCCCACCGCCATCTGCATGACATCTTTGAAGAGGCAGATGGAGAGCTCTCGCAGCTGGCTGGACTCCTGCTAGGGAGGAGGACAGGAGGACTTTAGCAACAGGCGCTCCCTGAGCAAGGGCGTGAGCGTGGCTGATGTGAGGGGGGCTGCTTTGGAGTCAGGTTCTGCACACAGGAGCTGTGGGCCAGATCTGCAGCAGCGGCTGAATGGCCCCGGGGGGAATGCGTGTGGGGCTGCAGAGCCCAGAAGCCATCCCCACGAGAGCCCAGGGGCGTGAGGAGGGGAAGAGCCCTGGCCAAGGGCTGCCGCAGGGCTGGGCTGCTGGGAAGTTGTCCTTGCAGAGGGCCCATCAGTGGGGCTCAGGCTCCCACAGCAGCCTTACGTCATCAAAGAGCAGCAGGAGCTTCTCCGCCAGCTGCAGAGCGGTGAGGCTGGCCTCCTTCCTCTTCATATGGCCCATGACGTTTCTGAGGACAAGCAGGGCCTTCCTCTTGTTGTCAGTGCTGGCATTCTGCTGGCTCTCCAGGATGTCCGGCAGCAGGACCAGCATCTTTCTTGCCTGTGTGAAGCACAGAATTTCCTGGTTGCGAAGCGGTGAAAGACCACCCTGGCAAAAGTGCTCTGGCCACTAAGCAGCAGCCTCCCGTCGGGCTTCCTGGCAGGGCAGGCAGCACAGGAATCCCTGCAGCAGCCTCCTGGCAGGCGGTGGCCATGGGCGCGCTGATGGGGACACGGGGATAGCAGCGGGGAGGGAAGTTAGGGCAGGAGAAGAAAGGCTGCGTGTCCCCTGCTCAGCCACCCCCTTTCCTGACTGGCCCAAATGGGCACAGGGGTTAGTAACCCTCCGGGCCTGGAAAGCTCCCCAGGCAGCCACCAGGCCCCTCTATGGCAGCGCTCTGCGGACCCCCACGGCTTGTGCACCACATGGTGCGGGGAAGGGCAGCGATCTCCAAGCTGGCAACGAGCGGGCTGTGACCCCTTCGTGACAGAGGCCCGCTGCCCCAGGCCCCAGAGGCAGCCCGTAGCATCGGCTGTACCTCATCGTCCCCCTCTCAGCAGGACGCTTCTTCTGGGGACAGCGCTCCCGCCACTGAGGCACTTTGGCGCTGGCTGCCTCGGTGCGCAGCAGAAACTCCTGCCCAACAGCGCGGGGATGCGCCAGGAGCGAGAGCTCCTGCAGCTGGCTGAGGGAGCCTTGCTCCTTGCGCTGCAGCGGCAAGGTGCGAGCCTGAAGGACACTGTGGCCCGGGAAGGGGACAGCGAGGGCATTTGGAGCCGTCACCCCACCTCCTGACTGCCAGCCCAGGCCAAGCCCCCGTGCGTGTTACCCGCTGCCCCAGCCCCACGCTGCCAACGTGGGGCTTCACTTGACTCTGCCCTGCTCACCGTCTCAGGTCTCTGCGACAGCGTGAGGAGGCCTCTGAGCACCAGCGAGAGCAGCACCAGGCTTGGCCGCCTCAGGTACCTGTGGACTTTGTACAGGCCAGCAAAGTCCCCTGATTTAATGTCGCCGGAGGCCAGCAGCTGAAACAAAGGCGGCAGTGAGAGACTGGCAGAGCCCGCAGGGCTCCCCGCACCGTGTGGCTCCTGGTTCCCCCTGGCAGCTCAGGGCAAGGGCAGCGGGGCCAGACAGCCTGTCCTGGGGGCAGCTCTGCCCGCAGAGGGCCGCTTGGCACCCCCGTGCCCTGCGCCTCGCTGCACACCACGTGGTCGTCTGTGCCAGCTCCTCCTGTCCTCTGAGCATCGGCAGCCTCTTGCTCTGACGCCTCTGAGGAGCGCTCGAAGAGCAAGAGCTGCCACAAAGGAGGCACGAGACGCCAGTGGTGAGGAGTGTCTCCTGTCCCCAACCTTGCAGCCCGCTCAGCCTGTGCAGAGGCCATGGCCACGTCTCTGCCCCTGCCCCCGAGGCAGCCCTTGCCCTTGCCCTTGCCCTGGCCCTGCCCCAGGTTCCCAGTGTGCAGAGCGGGGTGGGGGGATGCAGGCAGCGGGGAAGCTGGATGTCCTGGAGGAGGTGACCATTTGCGGGCAGATGGGAGGGGAGAGGGCCGTGCCTGTTTTCCTGGAGAGGCAGGCACAGCCCTGAGGCTGAGCAAGGACTGGTCTGGTCACTCACAGCCAAGTGCGGGATGCAGGCGTCCTCTGTGTTGCAGCCGAACATCCTGCGCAGCCGCTGGTCCTCGAGCCTGTTGAGCAGCTCCCTCAAGACCTTCACCAGTGTGTGGGGCTGGGAAAGCATCACATCCCACATGGCCAGAGCAGCACTGCGGGCCCAGAGCGCTCTGTCAGCAGGGCTGCCTCGGCCACCACACTGTGCCCAGGCCAGCCCCGCTGGACCCAGGCTGTGCTGCAGCTGCGGCCCTTCCCGCCCCCTGGCTTGGAGTGCCCGGGTCCCTGCCTGGGCAAGGAAGAGGGGGCTGAGAGAGTGTTCCCCATGGGGCAGGGAAGAACCTCGTGGCGGGGCTCTGGGCTGGCTTGGCCAGCTTTGGCTACTGCGGGCCTGGCCGCCCCGCCAGGGCTGGAAAGCGTGGTGGCGTGGAGGGCCCTGCTCCTCGGGGATGCCCTGCACTTTTCCGTGGGTCTGGCAGGCAGAAAGTCTTTTGGGGTCAGCACCTGTCGCATGACGACGGAGAGAGCTTCAGGAGGCTTGTGACCACTTCCCTGGGGCACTGGTCGGTCATCAGGAGAAGCAGCAAGTCCAAGCTGTGCCGGGCTGACGCTGTGCGGATGCACTCCATGTTTTCATAGATGCCCCTCACGATGTTTGGCCCCTGGAGGGCACACAGGTGAGGATGGTGCTGCCACTGGAGCGCAGCCATTTCCTCAGCTGCCTCTGAAAGTGCTGGCCTTGCCATCCTACTCTGCTGGCTTAAAATGGCTTCAAGGTGCCTGAGGCGCCTGGGTTAGGGAGGGAGGGATGGAGGGAGAAACAACGCCTGAAAGGGCTCAAGGGCAGGGGCAGGGCAGCCACAGGCCGCTTACCTCCGTCAGCCAGGAGGCAGGTTCTCTCATGGCCACAGCCAGGATGCTGCTCGCCTCCTCCTCGTCATAGATGCTTGAGTCTCTCATGGCCTCAATGGCCATGAGGACGATGCCTGTCCTCTCCGAAGGCTGGAGGTACTTTCCAAACGCCTGCGGGAGGGAGGGAGGAAGGAAGGCAGGGAAGAGCTGTCACACCGAGTGCCCTGATGGCGCTGCTTAGCTGAGCAGTGAGAGCAGCTCTGGCCAGAGATGGCCCGGCAGTGCTGGCGGCAGTGCCCGCAGCAAAGCTGGAAGCAGGGGCTGCAATCAGTGCGTGGTGGAGGAAGAGAAGAAAGGGCCCTCAGGGGGAGGCAGGAGGGTTGGGGTGGTGGGCACAGCGTGCTGGCCCTACAGAGGAGCAGGGCTTGCTGGCAGCCAGGAGGGCTGGAGCTGCTGCTGGGGCACTGCAGTGCAGCCCTTTGTAGTCCCTGCTCAGGGACAGCAGCAACCCTCTCCCCAGGGACACTGGGGCCATGCCAAGCCCGCTGATTCTGGATGCCTTTGCTCACACAAGGCTCCTGCTGATGCCACGGACAAGAGGCCCAGCAAGGGAGTGGCTCATTACCATTGTAATGTTGCTGGTGCTGGGCAAAGCAAGCCAGGAGGTGTTCTCAGCTTCCCATTCCCTTTGACGCTGTGGATGCTCCGGGTTATCCTTGGGCAGCGTCGCGCCTAAACAGGAGGGGATGACAGAAGAGTCGGTAGGACACAGCGTCTTTGCCAACAAGCTTACCAAATGGTGAGAAGAGCTTTGAACTAGGAATGGCTGAGGAGGGAGGTTACGACCCACAGTCAGGGGAGGTGCTGGTGGACAGGGCTACAAAGCAAAGGGTGACAGGCAAAGGGAACAAGAGGGACCTCAGGGATGATGCAGAAGGATCTCTGTCTCTACCCCTGCCTCAAGTGCAAACGCTCATGGCCTGGGAACCTCAAAGGACCGAGAGCTCTGCATGCAGTCACACACCTAAAACATTGTTGGAATAACTGAGGTGCGGGGCACGGCTCGCACGGCTGGAGTGCTGCGGTGCAGGGATGCAAGCTCTCTGGGGGAGATGGGGGAGAGGAGGAGCGGGGCTGCCTCGTATTTGAAGGAGCAGCTCAGATATACGGGACGGTCGAGACCCTGAGAGAGAGCACGTGGCTCAGAAGCAGAGGAGAGGCAGTGCTGGTGACATCGTGGTGGCAGCGTGTTGCAGACCCCCCGGGTCAGGGAGAGCATGTGGGTGAAGTGTTCCTGAAAGTGCGTGGGGAAGCGTCCATGTCACACGCCCGGATCCTCATGGGGAACTCGAACGTCCCTGAGACCTGCTTGCAAGATGGCAGGACACAAGCAGTCAGGGAGGTTTCTGGAGGGCGTCAGGGACAGCTTCTTGCTGCAGGCACTGGAGGGACCAGCTGGGGTGGGGTGATGCACAGCTGGGTCTGCAGCTCTCCGATAGGGAAGAATTCTTTCTGGGACGTGGCAATCAATGGTAGCTTTGGCTATGGGGCCCACGAAACAGCTGGGCTGTGAGAGGTGCTGAGAGGAGTGGGGAAGGAGAGCGGCAAAGAACAGGTGCTGGACTTCTGGTGAGCATTCAGCTGCTGCAGCAAAACAATAGCTGGGATGCTACGAGAAGTGTCTGTGAGGGGCAAAGGGGGTCAGAGAAGCTGGCCGACTTTCATGGACAGCCTCCAGCACGCACAAGAAGGGTCCGTTGCAATCCTCAGGGAAACAAGCAGGCACGTGAGGAGCTGGCTGTGTGTGGAGGGACGCAGCCCGCCACAGCTGCTTCTCTTACGTTTTTGCTGCAGGATGAATCTGAAGAGGTGATGAAGAGCATCCAAAGCCCCCCAGCTGATCTCCCACTCCTTGCAAGTGCGGCAAAGGATGAGGCGTCCCAGCAGCTGTCCCAGGATGGGGATATGGATCTCTGTGTGGCAGGCAGGGCTGTCATCATCTCCGCCAAAGATGCTGAAAACCTGGGTGAAGGAGGCAGGACAGGTAGAAGGGCTGAGGGGCAGCAGCTGCGACCAAAGGCCTGAAGCCCCTAGTGTGCCCTGGGAAGGATCCCCGGAGAGTGAGAGCTTTGGAGGGCCCTCCCAAAGCAGCTAGCTGGGCAGCAGGGCACGGAGAGCTGCCAGGCTTGGGCTCCCGCCAAGCTCCTTGGGCAGTCCTGTCCTGCACAGGACTGGGGCCGAGATGGCTCCTGGCAGCGAGGGAGCTGGGGAGAGAAGACCATGGGAAAAAGAAAGAAAGCCAGACCCTCGCTCCAGGGCAGAGCCTTGTTGAATGCCTCAAGCGGTGCCCAGGCTTGCCTGGCAGGCGTCTCTGAGCTGCAGGCTGCTCCGGTGTGCAGGGAAGGGGAGACAGCCTGGCTGCAGGGTGCCTGGCTCCTTACCTCCACTGAGGAACAGCTGGCCAGCAAATCGCTCAGCTTCCCAATCCTCCCCACGGCCCTCTCACACACAGCTGCGCTCTGGCACTGGGCGAAGGTCAGCAGCATCTGGGAGGAGAGAAAGTGCTGATGTGCCCTGGGAGCTGGCGCCCGCGGCAGCAGAAGCAGCACTGCTGAGGTCCTGGCTGGACTCGTGCAGTCCTTGAGGCCAGGCAGGTAGGCAGATGCCACCCCCAGGGCAGAGTCTGCTCCTTTCTGTGCCCTCCCCCAGAGCACAGCCCTGTGTCCCCTCTCCGTCAAGGCTGGGCTTTTGGGCAGGAGCCTGCCTGTGGGGTCTGCAGTGGGGGAATGGGGCTACGGCCACTTGGTTTTTAGCAACATGGAAACTTCTGCCCTGTAGCACAGTAGGAAATACCACTCTCTGCATTAAGCAAGTGCCATGGGCAAGGCTTTGGAGCAGGCTGCAGAGGGGAAGGCCCATGGACTGCAGCCAGGGGACAGCGGGCTCCCAGCAGAGCATGGTGGGCCAGCCCTGGCTCCCCCAAGGGAGCCGGGCACCCTCCCTGCAGTGTGCTCTGTGCGTGGCACTGGGCTGGGGAGCCTCCACTCAAGAGTGGACACTCCCTTCCCTCCAGGGTGAGGAACAGCCCCTGCCACCTGCACTCTTTGCCAAAGCCAGACCTGTAAGATTTTCTGCAGCTCCATGAAGCCGGAGGCAGGAGAGCTGAGCACCAACGTGCGCAGCATGGTGTCCATGGCATCCAGGGTCTGCAAGGAGGACAAAGGGTTGTGGCAGTCTTTCTGCGGTCCCTCTCAGCCCCGGAGACGCATATGAACTCCCCACGCCAAGGAAGGACAGCCGTGCTGCCTGGCGGTGCCCAGGGGAGGCCTCGGGGCAGACAAGCTGCTGTGGGCAGAGCAGCCTGCGGCACTGGACGTGGCAAGGCCCCCGTGAAGCGGCCGAAGGGCTGAGGGTGGGAAAGCAAAGCTGAGCTCCTGCCCTGCCTTGGATCTCCGCTTGTCTCTCAGCACGCGGCGGCCAGGGAGCAGCCCAGAGGGACCGGGGGCTCCTGGAGCACGGCCAGCACTTACGTCCAAGTAGAGAGTAGCGTCCAGGCCCTGCATGTCCACCTTTGCAGGAAGCGAGAAGACGCTGCGGAAGCAGGCCTGTAAGAGGCTTTTCTTTTTGCCCTCCAGCACCGTCCCCGCTTTGCTGCCAAGAGAGAGAGAGCTCTGTCGGACACCGGCGCTGGGAGCGGTGCCTGGATGCCTTGGGCAGGTGGACACGGACCTCTGGAGCAGGGGTCCCCAAGAGGGATGGAGGGTGTGCAGGGAGCCCTGCCAGGAGGCACCTCCTCCCTCCCCGCCACGGCCTGGGCCAAAGGACAGTCCTGGCAGGCAAGCCTCCTGCCTCCCGCTTTGGGGAAGAGCCGAGGCATGGTGGGGAGCTGCAGGAGCCCTCGGCCCTCCCCTGCGCCCTCCCAAGGAGCCGCGAGCAGGGCAGGGCAGGGCAGGGCAGAGCAGAGCAGAGCAGAGGCCCTCTGACAGCACCACTGCACTCTGCCTGCATGGGGGATGCCCCCGGCCAGGCCCAGGGCCACGGGCTGTGGAGAGGTGCCAGCCAAGCCAGGGGCTGGGCAGGTACCTCAAGGCGGCGATGGCAAGCATGGCTTGCTGCCGCACCGCTGTGTGCAGCTGGTCCCTGGGCTCCTCTTCCAGCAGCACCTGCAGAGCACAAGCGGCATGGGACCTGGCAGCCGCCAGCAGCCAGTGCCAGCAGACCCAGCACCAGGCTGGCGGACACCCTCTGCCCCTGCCCCAGCACCGGTCCCCAGAGTGCCCCCTGCCACCCCCGGTGCTGGCGTCTCTGCTGGCAGGGCTTCTCAGCGGCACCCGAGTCCCCTCGCGGCAGCTCAGTGGCCACGCACGCTTGTCCCTGCCCTCCCCCTGCCCATGCGCTGTCCTCACAGCGTGCCGCCGGTGCCTGGGGACCTTGCCCCGCTCCCCACGCCTGCCAGCTGTCCCCTCACCTTGATATTCTCTGCCAGCTCAAATCTCTGGCAGAAGGCATTCAGGCTCCGTGACAAGCCCTTGCGCCTGGCAGCTTTGCACAGGGTGCAGACGCTCTCTAGGAACCGCATCTTCTGGGCCTCCTCCTGGCAGCCGGGCGACAGAGAGACAAACGGGGAGCGTGAGAAGGTAGGCACAGGGCCAGCAGGACTGGAGCACTGGTGCTGCAGTGCTGTGGAGGAGACCCTGGGGGGGAGCAGCTCTGCCCAGCCAGCAGCCCCCCAGCAGCCCCAGCAGCAGGCAGCAGAGCCGGTGGCCCCGTCAGGAGGCGCAGGCACAGCTACCATGGGAATGGCCGCGGTTACCTTTGCTGAGCTCTTCAGGAAAGCCCGGATGAACTGCATCGATTGCTTTGCAAGTCTGTAGAGAGCCCGCCAGCTGGGCTCACACCAGGAGGCACCTAGGAAAGGAGGAGAGCGCGGAAGGCTGTAGAGAGGGGCCGAAGGCAAACGCGAGGAGATGAAGGAGCTCTGCCCTCCGTCCAGCCCCGTGCCGGCTCCCCTGGCGCAGTCTCCCCGTGGGTGCCCGGGCTGCAGGGTGCCCGGCAGACGGGCTGCAATGCTGGAGCACAGCACGGCATGGAAAGCCACGAGTGCAGCGGGCTTAGGATCTCGCTTGCAGACAGGCTGGAAAGGTCCCCGTCGCTCAGCACTGCTGCCTCCTGCCAGGCCAGCTGCCTCTTGCTGCCCGTATCGTATCGCGGAGCAGGAGCCGGGTCCCCTCTGCTCTCTCCCGCCCTGGGGGAGGCTGTGCGGGGGTGGCTCCCAGCCCTGAGCAGCATTCCGGCAGCGCCCTGCTCCCTGCCCGTGGGACCCCCAGTGCCCGTGTGCCAGGGAGACAGGACCCTGGCCCATGTGGATGAGGGTGCGGTCACTGGCCCCAGCCCTGCCCAGCCCGCCGGGGCCCCTCACTTACTGCTCTGCAGCGGCCTGGGCACGCACAGCTCGTAGGGCTGCGGTGGAGAGCTGCTCTCCTGGGGAGCCCCCTTCTGCTCCCAGGCCAGCCTGGGGCGGCTGGGGGGTCTCTGCGCCATCCCGCGGGACGGAGGAAAGGGGTGAGTGTGGGGAAGGGGGACCTTTGGCGAAATGCCTCAGCACCGCGGGGCTGCCGGGGAAAGATGTGGGCTGTGCTCGGGGGCTCCTCGCCAGCTCCACGCTCCCGCCCTGTCCCGTCACTGTCCTGCCGGACACTGTGGGGTGGGGGCCGCGGCCACGTTGACCACATGCAGCGCCACAGGGTGTCACAGAGGCGCGTCACAAAGGGCACCACTGTGACCCGCCACCCAGGCCGGGAGGGGCAGGGTATCCCCTGTGGGTGGCACGAGGCCCGCTCGGCCCTGGGCACTTGCGTCCTCCTGGGCTGCCCCAAGCCCCACATTTGCCCTCCTGTTCCCTGTTGCTCTCCAGCTGTCCCAGAGCCCTGTGTGCACCCGTCCCAGCGGACCCCCAGGACCTTCCGTTCCCTTCAGCGCACTCCAGAGCCCTGCCTCTCTCCCTCAGCAATGTTAGATGCCTGAGATTTATTCAGGCTTAACACAAGTCATATCTTTTGTTGCTTCATTGCTTCTCTTCCTCCTACCACACTGGAAGAGCTCATGCAGAAAAGAAGGAAAAGAAAATGAAACGTCTTCCGCTGAGTTTGCCCTTTTGGGATTTGGGAACCTTCCAGAAGTGGAGATTGCTGTCTTGCTGGCCTGTTCTCGGTCTGTGTTTTGACTGTGATCAAAAACGCCTCATCACTGCGCTGGTGCTGGCTGACCACCATCTCCAACCCTCCATGGACATCTTCGGGGCCGCTTCTCCTGCCTGATGGCCTGCTCCCCATCCCGGCTTTCAGAACGGCGGGAAGCCCAATTCTGCAGGGGCTGCACAGAAGTTTTACAGTTTGAGTGTTTTGGTGTGTGGAGAATGTTATCTCCAGGCAGGGGTGCCTTAGGCTTGGTTTTTAGCAACATGGAAACTTCTGCCCTGTAGCACAGTAGGAAATACCCGTCTCTGCATTAAGCTCGGAGCCGGGTAAGAAAATGGAAGGCTAGTATCCTTACCGAGTGTTTCTATGGCAACTGACTTTTGATGTTGCTAATGAAATTTACCAGTTCTTTGGCAATTGGACAGGTGCTCCAGGCCCCTCACCATCTTTATGGCCCTTTGATGGACTCTCTCGAGTATGTCCATGGCTCTCTGGTACTGGGGAGCCCAGTACTGGACACAGTGTTCCACGTGTGGCCTCACCAGTGCTGACTATGGGGGAAAGATCACCTCCCTCGACCTACTGGCAACAGCCTCACTGCTTACAGAAGCTCTCATTCACTTCTGACTTCCCTGGAAAAGAACTCTTATGTGTTTGTAGCTCCGTCCACTGATATGTATGTGTGTGTGTCTGTGTGTGTATCTATCTATGTTTGTTTATTTCTTTATTATTGTCCAGAGCTATGCCAAAGGGAAGAAAAATGAGCTATCACATGCCTCTGGGTTGTCTCCCTTGTTACAATATGTTAGGATGTGCAAGCAAGTTTAAGCTTGAGGTTAAACTTATAGTGTAACCAAGTGAGAAAATGTTGGAGATGGCAGAGCACGAAAGGAGACAATAAAGCTGCTGCGTTGACTGTACCGCTTGTGTTTGACTTGCTTCTGTATTCAGGCAGACCTGGAGTGCTCCCCAGCATCAGCGAAGGGGCACGCCGCAGAGGACAGAGGAGGGATGAAGCCTCCCTAAGCAAGGGTTTTGTTGGTCTTGGCTTCTTCAATGATTCAGACCTTAACATCTGGCAGGGAAAGGCCGGTCTTGTTGGACTTGTTTTCTGTTGTCTTGTAGATATTAAAAATGCCCAAAGGATCAATAAATGAGTTCATTAGAAGAAATGAGTCACGGGAATGTGTCCTTGTTTTACATCTCTTTGTCTTCCAAACAGTTTCAAATGACACTGAAGTTGTAAAGGGATTGGTCTGGAGTCGTCCTCTTTGTACTGATGGGCTGAGAGTGCCCCTGCTAAGACAGCAGGTGGAAACTGGCTGTGTCTATACTCCCATACGGCAAATGCCTCAGGCCTCATGTTGGGCGCCACGTTGCTCCGGGGCTGACACAGGCTTGTCGGCAACAGCAGGGGAACTTGGTGTACTGGCTCTAAGAGAAACTGCCCGGAGTGCAGGTTTTAGTTGTGTTGCTGCATGCAGAGCTCCAGTTCCTTTGAGGTTCCCCCCCACCTCTCTGGCAAAAACCTGAACTGATTGCAAAGACACCTGAGCTAACATGAGAGGCAAAACTTTCTGCAAGGTTAGATGCTCTGAGGACTGCCAGTTAATGCCTGTAAGTATTTGTACGTGTCTAGGGAAGGTGCATTTTAGTAAGTAATGCCTCGGCTATGCCTCGGTAATGTTAATACCCTCTATGTCATTCCTCTGCTTCTTTAGAAACCATGTCTGGTGACAGTCAAACATTTAGTGTTAAAATACTAAGCCATTGTCTTAAGGGCAAATACAGGAGCAGTAAAATAAAGTCCCGTTCTGCTTGGGAAGCCATTTATGCCTAAGGAGAGATTACATGTGAGGTTTAAGATGGTTGAATACTAAAATGTAGCATAGGACTTGGTTTCTTCTGACATTCCCCACCACCGTGGGGTGGGTTTTTTTCCTTTTTCTGTTTTAAGGATCTCTACAGAGACAGGTTTGTCACATCTAGACATTCAGAGAGTTCACCCTATGGCTTTGAGCCTGTCTTTGAATGGGCATCCAGCTGCAGCTTGGTTCACAAATGAGCACACCTATGCAGTGGTTCAGAAAACAGGAATGAGGTGAGGAAAAGCACTGGTTTCAGTGTTTAACAAAGGCAGGTATCCATCCCTGGGAGGGAGGGCCTCCTTACGCAGCTTGCTAACTGCCACAACTCTAAGAAGGAATCAAAGAGTCAAGAGAGGTGGCTCTTGGTGGAGCCTGTAGGAGTGGCGCGCCCGGTATTACCTTAGCTCAGAGGTGGGCAGTTGGAAACAATCCCAGACTGCTAGCTTCTAGGCCAAAGCAATGTTCTTGCAGGTAGGGTGAACTTCTTAGCCTGAGCTCTCAATTCTGAAATGTTTGTAATCTTACCAGCACAATGGAAAGAGTGAGTGAACTTCTCTCCCATTCCATTGTCAAGGTGGGCTCTTGAGGAAGCGGGCTCAGAAGGAGAGGTATCCATCAGAGGTGCTTGTGAAGGGTCTAGAGCACAAGTCCTGTGAGGAGTGGCTGAGGGAAGTGGGGCTGTTTAGCGTGGAGAAAAGGAGGCTCAGGGGAGACCACAGCTCTCCACAGCTACCTGAAAGGAGGTTGTAGTGAGGTGGGTGTCGGTCTCCTTTCCCAAGTAACAAGTGATAGGAACCATTTCTTCACTGAAAGGCTTATGGAGCATTGGAGCAGGCTGCCCAGGGAAGTGGTTGAGTCACCAACCCTGGAGGTATTTAAAAGAGGTCTAGATGTGGCACTTAGGGACATGGTTTAGTGGTGGACGCGGCAGCGTTGGGTTTACGGTTGGACTCGATGATCTTAAAGGTCTTTTCCAACCTAGATGATTCTATGATTCTATGGTCTTCAGCCCCAGAAAATCGATGTAGTTCCATTTGTGTTTTAGCACAACCCAACCAAACGGTGACAGATGTTAATGTTGCAGGGAGCTATGCAAACTTTCAATTTACACTGGAAGGAAAATTCCATTTAAAATCTTCTTTTCATCCCTAATCAGCATGAGGAGTCAAAACAGCATTCTTTTTTCCTGAAATGAAAATCTCTGAGAAAAATGAATTTTAAAATGTGGACATGTTTCATTCCATCTTGGTCAGACAGTTTCTCCTCTTGGGCACGTCACAGTTAGAGCCCTTGGCATCCTAGTCTTCCGTATGGAACAGCTCTTGTGAGTTTTTCTTCCATGTTGTTTTAACAAGAAGAGAGATGCAGCCAGCGCAGCTAAGACCATACCACACCTAGACCACAAAGGCCAACAGAAGCATGGGAACCCAGGCCTGCCTTTCACGAGGCATTTCATCAGGTCACGCAAAATGGATCATTGGAAACTGCCTAAGAAGCCACAGTGCCTTAACTCAGGCTGTTCTAATCCAGCATTAAATATTTTCTGGAGAGACAGTTTAAAAATGGAAGAAAAATTAAAATGTTCCTTAAGGAAAGCCTCAATGGGTGAAAAGTGCCCTGCCCATTTTTTCACAACAATGACAGGAAATTCCTAAAGACATCAATTATAGAAGATGATTGTCACCAATATGCAGCTAACTGTACTTTACAAAGGCTGGGAGATGCTGTGAGCACCAGTGTTTAGGTTTATTTTAACAAACGTGCATGAATAATTCCTGTTCATACTGCTGTACTAACATAAAAGAAGAATTTGAGACACTATGGCATGCTGAGAGGAAAGGTTTAATCCTTGGGTTTATAACATGTCCTCGGTTTTGAGGGAAAATTAGACTGGTAGGGCTTGTTCAAATGGCTTAAACTACCATTTTTATTTGCATCTAATCACGTTGGGTTTATGTGGTATGTTTAATGAAAGAATACCTGTTTGGGTAAGTCAGAAACGATATAGCATGCGATAGCTCAGTCGAGCCATAGCTCCATCTAGCTCAGCTTCTTACCGTTGATGCCTATTATGCGTCCAAGTGTGTTCATATGAGTCGAGTCCCTTAATATTTCAGGTACCCTTTGAACCACCTCCTCCTCACCTGCACTCCGACATACGGAAAACACCTCCATCTGTTCATGAGATTCTCTGTTGACAGTAGAAAATTGTGATTTGGCCTTCAGCTCGGGCTGACAGCACAGACGTGGTAGAAGGGATCTGAAACAAACCAGCATTTTTTAGTAATTATTTTCTCACTGTGACTTGCTTAACCTGTGGTGCCTGGGGCCATCCTAGAGGACACTATGGTGGCTGTACGCTTTGTTTTCATTTAAATAATATGCCAGTCCCTCACTCGGTTTCCCTTGCTGTTTACACTACATTGACACAGAGGCACCGAAGTGACACAATTAATTTCTTAGGTACATGCCTGTTGCTCATATTTGATTTTGTAGGTGCTGACACAGAAATTTCATGCTGGCAAGCATTACTGGACATTTTACAGCCAAACATCTACCTTATTGACCTATGGGTTCAGTCACCTTGTAGTAATAGATTTCTTTTTTCTAGTATCCTGTACCCAAGCAAAACCTGCGCCGGGGAGGTTTAGGTTGGATATTAGGAAAAATTTCTTCACAGAAAGGGTAGTCAAGCATTGGAACAGGCTGCCCAGAGAGGTGGTGGAGTCACCATCCCTGGAAGTGTTGAAAAAATGGGTAGATGTGGCACTTGGGGACATGGTTTAGTCTAGTCTACCCTTGTTTGGTTTAGTGTGGACTTGGTAGTGTAGGTTAATGGTTGGACTGGATGATCTTAAAGGTCTTTTCCAACCTAAATGATTCTATGATTCTATGATCTTTAAGAAGTTTGCCTGTGCACTGGAGGAAAAGCAGCAAGAGACATGTTGAACTGGTTTTTTTGACTGGTAATGATTGGCCGGGACCCCCAAATCACTGCCAAGCAATGAGAGAGCACATATGTGCCATGCTTGGAGTGATATTTCTCCGAAATATCTCGAGCGTAACTGGAGAAGTACCGAGGCCTTTTAATGAGCCCTCAAGGATGTCACACATTGTTTGTCCAGTTCTCAAGGGCACACTCTGAGCTGTCTGAAAGCTGGTATTTTTGTCAAAGCAGCCAGCTAAAGTCCCCAAGGGCCTTTCGTATCACAGTGTCAGTGCTTAGCTCCAAGGATGCAGGAGCTGCCATAACACATTGAACACAGGGCCCGTCTGGTCCAACAGCCTGTCCCTGGCACTACCTGGCACCAGAGGCCTCAGAGGAGTCTCTGTAGTGGACAGGTATCAGTAACCTCTCCAGCAGGGCCCTTCAGGCATTTCGTGGCTCTTTGTGCATGAGTGACTATTTGGGGGTGAGCCTGTATGTCCCCCACACAGAAGGAGTTTGAGGTTTGCTTGTTCTTTTAATCTCCTTTCATGCAACCTGTGGATCTCTTTGTTCTTCTTATAACAGAAATCTTTGGTTTCATCTCTTGTTTTTAAATAAGCTGTGTAAGTGCCTGAACATTTGGCAAAGGGTTCCACAGGAAAACTGTGAGCGCGCCCGCATGTGTCTGCGTGTGTATTCAGCTTGCCAGTTTTAAACGATCACGTTCTATTTTAGGGGAGGGCCAACATCTATATCCTTTCTATATCCTGTATGCCATCTTTTATTATACAGTATGCCTTTGTTCAGCCTTCTCCTGTTTGCTGTATAGCGTGAAGCATTCTGACCTACTCATTCTCTCCCTGTAAAAATTAAGTCTTGAAGTCATTAAGTGTCTTGATCAAGTTTGCTGCATTTCTCAATATTGTTTTAATTTGAATATTTTATTTGCTATTTTGGTTTGGATTTTGACAATGTGACTACAAGTCAGCAGAATACTGGGGATGGCTTCAGCAGAAATGATGAAGCCCCTGGAGCTATACATAGAGCTGACTTATGGAGATAGATTTCATAATTTAGCTGATGTGAAAGCCAAAAAGGAATGGCCCGGTCTGTCTTCACTGATGCTCTTCTTCCGCAAACTGATGGCCATTCTTTCTTGCTTGTTATTCCTCATTCTTTCTGCTTCAGAGGGAAGTTCTCAGCCCTGTGAAAAGCAAGGGAATTCTGCAATTCAGCAGAGCCAGGATTTCACACCTGAGGTGAAGATGCCCAAGAAACTGGAACATCCCCTGTGGTTCAAGAGATGATGCAAGTTGGTGTGTTGGCACCTACGCGGAATATTACATATGGATAAAATTGACATTCTCTGCTCAATAGCCTTGTGAAGCACCAGGGTACCTGGTTCCAAAGGCACCTAAACCATACCTGTGCCTGCAGCAGCCGCAGCTTGGACAGTACTGTGCAAATAAGCATCCCAGACTAAATGTGAGCCCGGGACCTGGCTTTTCACGCCTTCCCTCGGCTGCACTGCCAGATGGAAAGTGGTGACCTCACAGCATACCTACCACAGCACTTTCAGGCACTGTTTCAGGTACACTGTGTACAGTTTATATTAAACAGGTATCACACAGGATATTGAAGGACAGAAATCCAGGTCTTTTTTCCCATGCAGGGAAGTGTTCTCATACCAAACTGTGCCCTTCTATTGGCACAAATGCATTTGTTATCATTGCCTGCAAATTGAAGCCTTTTCAAGGAGAGGCAGGAAGGGTCCTCCCTTCTGAATTCCTGTGGTGGTTAGAGTGTTTGCAAGAGGTGAGGGATACCGATTTACAACCTCTCAGGCAAAGGAAGAAAATTATCCTAGTTTTGTGGTATCTTGGTGAGAATTTTCAATACTGAGCTACTAGATAAAAGAAAGTTACTCTCTCTCTCTCCTTCCATGCACTTCATGGAAATAGTCTCTTCTCCTGACAGTGGAGACTTGGAGACTGCCTCCTTGCCGAGGAGGAAGGAGACCTGTGAAACCCAGGATAAATTGTTTAAGGCCAAGTCAAGAGCAGACCAACTTGTTTCTCATTGTTTCCTGGGGCTGATTCCTGCTCTGCACGCATGGGCATCATCTTGGGTATCTAATTCTTCTTGTGCAGCACAGAGGAAGCCTAGGCTCCCAGCTCAGGGCTGTGATTTTTCTGGGAGAGACCAGGTGCCCTCAAGGTTACATGTTGCGCTACTAAGTGTTGTACAGCCAGATGCGCTTTAATCTTTCTAGCTTTGAACTTGTTTGCAGTAGTGCTACTAATAAGAACAACAACAATGACAACAACAACAACAACAAAACTAATAATAATACAAAGAGGAAGCCATGTATTATTAGCTGGACTGATATAGCTAGAAAAAGAAACACCAAAATCCCAGAGCACTAAGCTCTCCCAGTCGAATGCGTTCCTTTTCCTTCCAAACCTTGCCGACTCTATTCATGGCAATGGTGCAGTCTCCCCGGCACATTTGGAGTGGATCCAAAAAAACCAGTTATCATTCTTTTTGAAGTAAAATGGGCACAGAGAGGCTCTCCCTTAGCAACTAGGTTTGTCACAGCTGTTGGCCATTCCTGTGTGCCATAAGACACAGGTAATGCCCCTCTGGCAATGCCTGATGAGGTGGTGGGATGCCCAGACAGTCAAGGAGTGACCTGTGTTGGAGAGGAATATGCTGGGAAAGAGAGGTGAGATCAGCATGGTGGATGAGGCTGGCAGTGCAATAGTGGGACCAACCCTGGAGAAAGTGCCCAGGGCGCTGATGAACTTCAGGGCTGTGATGACACTGAGCCCCTTAGCTGGGTTTGCAGGGGAGGATCTCAACAATATATGTGCCCCACTGTTAGGAGTAACCCCTGTGGTCTGCTCTGAGGGCAGAAGGGTGTAGTTCATTTCCACTGTGAGGGCGCTAAAGGCAGAGTTTCTAAGAGATGCGTGTCCCAAGGCTCCTTAAAAACGTGTTTTGCAGGGGCAAGGCTGCTCTGTGCTGGGCGTGGGAGGCAAGGGGTGAGCAGCGGGAGCTGCAGCGGGACCCGCATGGGAGCAGGTCAGGTGCTGCTGGGGCCGGTGGGAGAAAGTTCCAGCCAGCTGTGAAACAGGCGTGAGCAGCCATTGCCTGCCAAAGCTCCGCCAGCCAGGGGAGCCCACCGCTCCTCGCTGCAGACCCGTTGGGTAAGACAGGCAGGAAGAAGCAGTGAAGGGTAGAAGGAAGCCCATAAGCACTTACAGCCCATGTCCCCCTGTGGGGACGTGGCAGGGCCGAGCCCCAGCCTGGGGAAAGCCCTCCTGGTCAGGAGACAGTGAGGTGAGCGCAGCTCCCTGAAGCCCCTCCCCACTGCAGAGCCCCCCTGGCAGGGCCTGGGTGGGTGGGGGCGGGGGGCGGGTGTGTGCAGCCCCTCTGTGACACGGTCTGCGGTCACAGTGGGACAGCCCCACATCACAGTGGGGACAGCCCCCCTTTCCCCATCGTGACCAGCATCTGCCACACACACCCCGGCGAGGCCGAGGGGACTCCAGGCGCTGGGGGCTGCTCGCGCCACCGCTCTGCTCTGGAGGAGCTGCTCTGCAGCGAGGAGCAGAAGGCAGAGAGAGGCAGCACAACAGCACTGGGGGTGGTGAAGGGCAGAGGAGGAGGAGGAGGAGAGCGAGGAGGAGGAGAGCAAGGAGGAGGAGGCTTTTTGCAGCGAGAAAGAAAGCCATCAGCCAGCCACCTGCTGCAGTGGTTGACCCCGAGCAAGGGTGGAAGTAAGATGGCAAAAGACCTCTTCTTGCAGCCTCACTTGTCTCCAACAACTGAGAAGCTCAAGAGTTCTGGTAAGGCCTTGAGACCCAATTTCATGAGCGTTCTTGGCTCAAGGACATCTCTGAAAACAGGCGTGGAAACCCTGAGGGCTGTGGAGGTGGTGGCTCAGGACTGGTGACTGAGGGAGGGAGGTGACTGAGGACTGAAGGAGGGACCTGCTTGACCACCCCTAAGGGCTGAGGGGCTGATTTGGCAGCCAGGGCTCTTGGTTGTCTTCCTGACACAGCCCCTGCCTTCCTGGGGCACCCCAAGCAGAAGTCCCTGGCCCCAAAGGGCTGCTCCTTGCCTGCTGGTGGGCATTGCCCACCCTCAGCTCATGTCTGAGTGGAAGAGCTGAAGGTGCTCATGGGCTGTGCGGAGTCAGTGTGTTTGGAGCTGCCCCTGCTGGGGAGCCACCAGGGCCTGCCCTGAGCCTCCGAGACTTCCGTGGAGCACAGCACCATGCCCTTGCTGGCATGGCAATCCACTGCTGGTTTCCCATGGGAGTGGGTCACACCCTGGAGAGCTGCACCTGAAAGGAAAGGAGCCGTCCCGGAGGCAGGCTGAGGTGTCCTTGATTCTTGCCAGGCTCTAGGGAGACCATGTGAAATGCTTGTGTTAGAAAGACATCGGTCCTTGGACAGGAGTGGGCTGAATGGTTTTGAGGTTGCTGCCTCAGAGCATGACACCTCTTTCCCTTGTTTTTGCAGAGTTTGCAAAGATTTGGGCCAGCGCATCATGGTACCTCAGCCAAAAGCTGGCTCTCCACCAGGTGGGACTTACCTCCTTCTCCTCCCCTCACATCCTGAGGAAGCTGATGAAGTCCTGACAGCCTTTTGCCATGGAGTGCAATTGTTCTTCCCCTCCTTTGAAAGCACAAACAATGCCCCAGCACGACACTACAATGCACAGATGTGCGACGGACCACCTCCTCTGTCCATTCAGATGTACCATAAGGTCCAGGCCTAGTGTCAGAAAAGGGGTTGGACTTTTTCTGGGGCTTCTGGAGTCGCCACGGTCAGAGTTGCATGACAAACCTTGGAAGCCTGTGACACTTCAGGGTTTCTTCCAAGTGTGGGATCCCCCCTGCCTTTTATCTGCTTGAGCCAAAGGGTGTTTGGCAGCTTTTCCTGAACTACCTGGTTCTTCATGAAGGTGAAGGTGGAAGGGAGTGAGAGGGAAAGGCACAGACCCTGTTTGTCTTCTCCCAAGGTTTCCAAAGAGCCCATCTTGCTCCTTTGTACCTCAGGCAGGGCACTGAGCACCATCACCTTTCTCTGACAAGTCATCCGTCTGTCCCTCCAAGACTTCTTCTGATCTGCCATCTCATCTCTTTCAGGCTGTCCGCATTCCTGGACTTGGGACTTTTGCGGTTGTCAGAGAACAAGTAGCCAGCCAGGAGAAGGATCTGGTGGTTGTGGAGAGACCTGTGTTTCATCTTGCAAACGCTATCGCACGGGAACATGACCTCCGATATGGTTGCATAGACATTCCTGGTAAGCAGACAGACTGAAAGCGGCACTTGCCCTTGAGCAGAGTGGGGAGGTGTGCTCTGGTGTGCAGAGGTGACTGAGCCTCTGGAGTACCAAGCTCCCGCCGCAGTCCTGACAACAGCTTCAGCTCTAGACCTCCTAAAGGCAAATGCCAGGGCTCTTCCCAGCTCTCACAGCCTCTTTGCAAAGGCAAAAGATGGTTTGTTCCAAGCCCCAGTGACCATGATGCCTGTGCTTTCTAGTCGCTGCTGCCATTGCAGCAGTAGGACCCTGGGGGACACCAAGAGCTGGCATCTATATTTGGGGTGCGTTTCTCTCTAATGACAAAGAGAGCACCGAATGTGGGCACAGCTCCAATGGCCTGGCACCCTCCAGCTTGCCGTGAGGCCTGGCGCCTATCTCCGCACCACATCCTGCAGTCATGGCTCTTCTTGCTGCCAAGCACCTAAGACTCTTTCTTTCCCTTTCTGTATCCGAGAAATCAGAGCTGTCCGCTCCGCACCTCACTTTCCACTTCTAACGGGAAGGGGCGACAGACCCGAGCTTCTCCTCACAGGCGCTGTACCAGCTAGACAGCTCGGTAGCAATGTATTGCCTGAGGGCCTGGACGCTGCAGACCTTTGATTGTAGCCTGCTTAGCAGCTCTGCAAGTCCACGTGTTCCTCTTCTCTTCTTTTTCAGGTCATCAACATTTTGAGCCGCTGCCGTATGCTCAGATAGCCTCAGACAATGCCGTCTCTGAGGGCACAGTGCAGCTTTGCTTGGAAAGGACCACGCGTCTTTTCCTTGTCTGTGTAGAGAACAGGAAGAACGTTGCCCTGGTTTGGAGGGACGTGGGCATGCTGATCATCCAGGGAAAAGACGTAAAAATGAAATTTTACACAGACTTTTTGAAAAGGCTGAATGGGACTGACAAGATGTTGCAAGCGGTTCTCATGGTAGGATTTTTGTTTCCCAGCAGCACTCCTGGTTCTTCTGAGATGCGTTGTGGGGGTTGGGGGCTGCTTTCTCCTGGCCTGCTGTGCCTTGTTCAGCCACTTGGGCTCCTCGTGGTCTACAGTAGAGCAGGCTCTCTGTAGAGCACTTCCCTTGCGTGCAATGGTCTGGCTTTGCAAGAGATACCCCCAGAGGGGCCTGACTTTGTGACAGAAGGCCAGCATTGATGGTGGGGAGCGCTGCTTGCCCCACCCTCGGGGTAAGGAGCAGAGGCACAGGTAGAGCAAGGCTTGCTGAGGCCAGAGCCCTTTGGCTGCTCTGGCTCTTTGCTTGCGTTGCTCTAAGGCGGACTGAGCAGCCAGCCCCTCCCAGTGTCCCCATCTCCCGTCATCTGCCTCCGTCCTCCTTGCAGATGCCAGCGATGAGGGACTCGGTCATCTCAGGCCATGACACTGCTGCTTCCCAGACCTCTTCTGGACGTGTTATCATCCTGCCAAGGTGTGTTTGCTCTGGCAGCTCTTGGCTGAGAGAGCGAGCAGCTTCTCAAGCTCATGCATGGGAGGGCTGCCTTGCCAGGCGCTCAGAACTGTACTCGTGATGGCACTGGGGACTGTTTCAGAGGCCTTGTTGGCAGGGAACTCCCTGCTTGCTCTTGTTCAGTTTGCCTTCATCTGGAGGAACATGGCAGAGCAACAATGCTGTCAAGGCTCTACAAGAAACTTGGAGGACAAGATCAGAATTCAGAAGGGTGTTGGATAATCAGAGCCCTAGAGATTAGTCTGCTCTCCATGTGCGCTATGAGGAAGAGAGGAATCATTTTCCCCAGAAGCAGCAAGGGGGTTTGTGGGAGGACGGCCATTCTCACGGGAAGGATGGAAAAACACTGGCACAGGCTTACGGGGCCTCGCCTGCCCCTCCAGTCACTGGCATTCCTACTATGGTCCTCCAGGATGGGCTGCCTTGGGAAACAATGCAATGTCCTTTGTTCAGCCTGGTGCCTTCTTCCTCTTTCCAGGTACAAGCTTGAGACTGTGCCTAAAATGCCAACAGTGAAAGCAGACCTGACAGGACATGTGAAGGCCGCCCCAGAGCAGGGCTGGGGAAAAGGTGGTGACAGTGGAAAGAAAGGTAAGGGACCAGCGGGTTGCTGGCACAGGGCTGTAGGTTTTCCTTCCTCCACAAGTGGAGGGGATTAGAGCTGAGGTTATCCCAGGATGCCTGGAAGAGGGAGAGGCACCTCCTGTGACTGTACCCATCATGGTAAAGCTCCAGTGACCCACTGTGCAACAAGGTCTCAGAACAGCCCTGCACCACAAATGGCCGCTGGGACTGCTGAAGGACACCTTCCCAGTGGCCTCCACTCCCCAGCCTGGGCTGCAAACTGTGCAAAGCACTAACCCTGCTTCTACCCAGCATGTTCTCAGATGTCTCAGAAGCAATTCCTTTGGTGCAAACCTGCCCCAGCAGCAAATCTGTGTGCACGGGACCAATCCAGAAATGCAAGAGCCGCCTCCTCTTGTGCTAAATGATTCCCCTCCCCAGAATGAGTCCTGCAGACCACGAGTATCTCCCAGGGAACCCCCCATTTCAGCACAGGGAATCCTGGTGCACTGTAGGCATGAGGAGCTGGAGAAAAAAACTGTGTCAAAAAGGCCTGAGACCTCCCAGGAAGCATGGCTTTCATCCAAAGGGATGAAAAGGACCACCTTCATCAGTGTTACCACAGGCTTGAGCACACCTGCACGTCACTCTCGCTGGAACTGGGACACAATAGGTACCTCGTTCCCAGAACACCACCAAGATGCTGTTCTGAAGACTTGTCTCATTTCCTGTTTCTAGAGAATCTTGCCGAGAAGTGTCTCCTTCATCAAGCAAGGCTTTCTCCGAAGCAGTTACGTGCAATGACTGTAAGGCCAGAGCAGGGCCAGAAAGCTGAGAGGAGTGAGCCTCGTGCCAGGTAAGACGCTTGCATAAATGGATGAGGGTGACCCTGTGATCTTGCCTCTGTCTTTCGGACCACTGGGCAGACTCCAGTGCACTGACCTGCAGGGCGTAGCAGTATGTCCGGGCATCAGACCCTGTTCCTCTTGTTGCTCCAGCAAGAGAGGGCCTAGACCTGGGCATCCTGAGTTTTAGTGGAGCTGTTGGGCACATCTGGGCCTGACAGCTTGGGGTCTTCTCCGTCTCTGTGGACTTGATCACAAGGAGGCCAGCAGAGTGCATTCTGCTGCAGAAGCAGGTGCGCCACTTGGAAGCACAAGATGTGGAACGAGCCCCTCGCGCACTCCTGCCAACGCACGCTGTTGTGTCTTTGCAGGCGGCTACCGCCCATCCAGGGGAGCTCCTTGAAGGAAAAGGAAGAGGAAAAGAAACTAATTCCCCTGGTCAAGCCCAGAACAATAGACTTCATTGCCAGAGCTCTTGAGAGGAGAGGAAAGGTACCTGACGTGGGCTGCTGCAGTGAGCGTGTCATACTGGACGGTAGAGACGCGTTGCTCCATGCATGCTGCTTCTCACAAGATTCTTCACCGTGTGTTCACGGGACCACTGAGCAGTTGCTTTCGTGCTTACTTGAAGCGAGGCGGGTTACTCTGCCATTTGAGAATATACTTTTCACTTCCATTGCTCTCCTGGAACACACCCAAAGACCTTACTTGTGGACGTTTCTGTCAGCAGTGTAACTGCAAGGCTTGTCTGGCATAGCCAGCTGCCAGGTGGTTTTTAGCCTGGTGGTCTCTCGCTTAGCTCCCTGGTCATTACAGACAGGCTCTTTGGTGGAGCCTGCAGGAACCTGGGAGCAAACCAATGTGGACAGAAAGGCAAAAGAGAAGGGGCAGAAGGGAGGGTAGGAATGAAAAGAGCTCCGGCCTCTGCAGGCCAGACTAATGCTGCCTGCTGTTGCATTTCAGTCACCCTCCAGAAAAAAACGCTCAAAGAAGGAGACGCTTCCAGAACACATCCAGAAATACTTGGACAAAGAGGAAAAGAAGAAAACAGACAAAAGAAGTAAAGGGCAAACCCCGCCACGGACCAAAGCAAAGGCTAAGAGAGAGGAGGAGACGCCCAAAGCAAACACTGAGACACAAGAGGAGACGCAGGGGACCCAGGTACTTTGAATTCCTGCAGAAAAAGAGCCCCCTCTGGGTGTGGGGCTGTTGTATGAGAGTCTCTTCCTATGCAGGAGTCCAAGTCCTCTGAGGAATTATTGGTCAGCCCTCCGACTAGCACGGAGTCGGGGGAGTCCAGCCCCGACCTCCTAGAGATGATGATGGAGGAGTGGCAAGAGGCCAGAGAAGAGCCACCCACGGTCGACAGGGACGACGCTGTCCCACCTAAGCGGTAAGAGTGCGGCGGCTGCAGCCAAGGCCTGGGAGAGTGGGGTGGTGCTGAGCCACCGGTGGTGGGTCAAGGAAGCCAACCCCTGAGGCATGGGGCCGCATAGAGCAGCCAGGGATTTCTCCTGCCATGGGAATGAGCAGGGTTAGAGCCCGATGGCAGGGGCCAGAGCAGGTGCTTGAAACTCCTCCTGCCTCGAAGGGGCTGTGGGGCCGAATGGGGCCACGTACGTGTGGGGCTGGGTGCGGGAAGAGGCAGGAGGGTGAGAGCTGAAGGGTCAGAGAGACGTTGTCCTTGCTGTTGCAGGAGCCTTTCCCCACAGACACACCAGGCCCTGCGGGAGGTGGTGACGTGCGTCCTGGGGCAGGTCGCCCGCAAGCGCAGGGGGCAGAGGGATGACCAGATGGATCTGCAGGACAAGCTCAAGTGGTAAATCTCTGCAGACACGGGCAGTTCTTCCTCTCGCACAGTGCCCTTCCTCCCGCTCCCCGCAGCTCTGGGAAAGAGAGGCGCTTTGCCTGGCACTGGCCTCTCAGCAGAGCCGCCTTCTGCAGCCACAGCAGCCCCGGCTGCAGAGCGGTCTCCCTGTGCTCACACCGCTCCCTCCCACTGTGTGTCTGCAGCAAGCTGGCAGTGCTGCAGCGGTGGCAGTCGGGGAAAGAGGCACGCAGCAGGCAACGACTGCGGGAAGCTGGACCCCAAGCTGCACCCCCTGCTGGTCCGGGGAAGAGGAGGGCGGGAGTGGTACGTGGCATGGGCTCCTGGAGGGACTGTGTTGTATCTGCCTGTAGAAAACACAGTTATACGGATGACATGCCTTACAAGACCCCTTACCGTGTGCTTAGCTGAAGGCTGAAGCACTTCTCCTGGGCTTTCTCGAGAGGCAGCAGATTGTTCTGTCCGTTTGGCAGACAGCCTTTGCTTCTGCCATCTCCAGAAACAGCCAAGGACTTGATTTGGTGGTGTTTGTAATGGCGACGGCACTGCCAGGCTTGTCTGGGATAGCAAGCAGCTGGGTTGCTTTCAGCCCCATGGCTGCTTGGCTCAGGGGTCATTGCAGAAAGGCTGTGCAGTGGGGCCTGTGAGGACTGTGAGCAAAGCAGGGCTGATGGAGGGGCTGAAAAGAAGAGGCAGGAGGGAAGGGGAGAGCTAAAATGCCCCAGCCCTGCGCCGGGGAGACTGACGCTGCCTGCTGCTGCATTGCCGTGGCCCTGCAGGCACAGCCCCGCGTGTGCACGGAGGAGGAAGGACGCAAGCTCTGGGACTCCTTGCGCAAGAAGTGCCAGCAGAAGGCAAGGGCAAAAGCAGCACCCCTGAAGGCTTTGGCAGAAGAGTGAGAGCAATGGGTGGCCCAGGTACTGCAGGCAGTGAAAAACAATTAGGAAAAGAGCGTTCCTCTTCTGCCGGGAAGCCAAGGTGGGAAGGTCCCTAAGCCCTAGGAGCGTGGGGGCTGACCGTCCTGTGTGGGGCTGTACCTGCTCGAGGTGCCTTCCCTGCTGCCCAGCGACATCTCCTGTGCTCACCCCTCTCTCTCTGTGCAGGACTCCTGCATTCGGGGCACTCCAGAGTGGTGGGGAGAAGGCAGAACAGAGCCCTCCGTGGAGGATGGGGAGAGCCCAGAGGACAAGTTGAGTCCTTGCCTGTCCGAGTGCTCACCTCTGAAAAGGTGAGTGTGGGCCAGCTTCAGGCCAGACCTGGGCCAGCTGGGAGCTGGTGACCCAGCTGTGGGTGGAGGAAGCAAATCTCAGCGCCACGGGGCTGGACATGGACAGCATCCTCTCCTTTCTCATGCCATGGGAATGGCACGGGTCAGTCCCTGATGCCAGGTGCCCTCTGCAGCCCCAAGCACAGCTGGCACTGAGGGGGCTGTGGGGCTGAATGGGACCATGGATGTGGGGGTCACTGGGAGAGGCAGGAGGGTCTCGGTCGAGATGTGAGACTTTGTCCTTGCTGCGGTAGGAGCCTTTCCCCACGGACCGACCAGGCTTTGCGAGGAGCAGTGACCTGCCTCCTCGAGAAGGTGGAGGGAAGAGACCATTGCTGTTGGTGGTGAGGAGTCGTCCCTGAGGTAAGAATCTCCAAACATGCCCGCTGTTTGCCCCTGCGTGGCAGTCCCCTTCGTTCCTTTGCCTTCCCGCAGCCCCTGGGCGAAGAGGGCCTTTTCCTGACAGCCCTCCTGGCGTGGAGCAGGCTGGATTGCATTACAGGGACCATGGGCCTGCTCGCTCCAGACAGAAGCAGATGCCACCACATGTGTCCTGACTAGACTTGTAGTGTTGCTCTGCTCCTTCTTCATGCACACAAGACTACAGAGCTTTGTATTCAACTCCTCAGCTCTGGGAGCAGACCTAGCCCACATCAGCGAGTGCCAGGAGAGCCTCTCAGGCACAGAGGCTCCCGAGAGAGATGTCCATCCAGCAAGAGCCTCCTGCAGCAGGATGAGTGCCAGTACCGGCCGGCCAGGCTGTTAACAGCAACGCTTCCATCTGTTCAGTAAAGCCCCATCTGCAAACCACTGGGTCTGACACTGTGGGTCTTTCCTTGGTGGCTGTGAAATCTGCACTCGGCAGTGGGATCTTTCTTTTGGGGCTAGCAGCAACTTTGCATGCTGAATCCCAAAGATCCTTTTTATCTCTCCCTACTCCTGCCAGGCTCGCTCGGCTGATGGGGATGCCGTGGGTCTGTGGCCAGTGGGCTGGCTGCCCCATGGGGGTGCAGGGGTCTCTGGCAGGGCTGAGACACCTCGCTGCTTCTTCCCTGCAGTCGACGTGCACTGTGCTTCCAAATGTCCTGCAGGCTGGCGCTGTGCAAGGGAGCAGTGGTGGTTGGTGGGGTTTTGGGAACAGTCCTGTCCCAAGCAGAAGAGGTGTGCATTGAAAGTGGGTAAGGGGAAAAGCCCCTGAAAAGCTGAGGCTGGGTGACCTCAGTCAGGGTGACCTCAGACGAGTGCTCGTGCACTCCTGTGGGGAGGCCAGGATCTCCAGGCATGCAGTTCTTGAGCCTGGACAGATTTTGGTCTTTTCTTCTTCTCTCTCTGTGAGTGGGGAGGAGATTGGCCCACCACACCTGGCTTTTTGGAGGGGAAGCAGACTTGTGAGGGGAAGGAATTGGGCCTTCTGTGGGGATGGGCCCACCAGTGCCTGTGCTCTTACTGACTCGCATGGGCTTTCTGACTGTGGTGGTGTGATACAGCAGGCACTTGGGCCCTGCAAGAGGCAGGCAGCTGCTGGCAGCAGCCACCTCGCAGCCAGGAGAGAGACTTAGAGCCTGAGCCCTGTCAGCTGAGCAAAGGTCTTCCACACACATGGCCCTTTGGGACACTGGCTGAGCCTGCAGCCGTCTCTCTGCACATGAGGATGTTCACCCATCGTGTGCTATCACTTGTGCTGCAGGAACTCATTTTGTCATCTGCATATAAGACCCAGCTTAGCAGTCTTCTGCTTGAGCCTCTCCACTTCCTCCCACACTTCAGGAGAGCTTGCCTTCCTCAGAAGACAGTTCTCTTGAAGGACACTGCATTGCCTCTCGGGCTCCTTCAGGACACTCTGCAGGTGGGCGTTCTGCTCCAGCAGCCTGATGTAAGTGCTACCAGGCAGCCAGTCGTCCTGCTGCCCTACTGTTGGAACACCCTGCTCTGCCACAGACCGCCCGCTGCAGGTCCTTCCTTGTGGCGGGGATTCCAAGCAGTGCGGCGCCAAGTCTTGCCCCACAGTATCTAGCAAAACTCTTCCCTTCCTCCTGGAGGTGAGCATCTTTGAAGTTCTTGTGGGTTTTCCGCTGTCCTTCTCCATCGTGGGAGTAAGGTGCCAGGAGGCTCTCCAAAGAGCAGGGCCCAATGGACCCAGTGCTCAGGAGGGTCTGCAGACCTGGCCTCCTTGCAGGAAGTGGGCTGCTTGCCCTCAAACCACGCCGAGATGTACTTTAGGAAGAGTCTCCTCTGCAGCAGCAGTTCGTTTTGGAGGCAGAGATGCGGGCGGCCTGGTCACCGTTGGTATTCAACTCTTGCACGTCCTGGGCCTCATACCTCTTCTGCTGTTTTGCCACTGCTTCTTCCAGGTTTCTGTGCTGCCTGAGATTTTCCCCCAGCTCTGTCTCCAAATGCTCTCTCTCTCCTGCTTGTTAACGTGCTCTTTCTGTTGTAGTTGTTGCTGGGTTTTGGAGCTTTTGTGGTCTTTGTTAGTGTACGGTGTCAGCTAACCGTCCAATCTGATAGAGAAAATGCAGAGGAGAGAGAGTGTAGTCAGTCTAGTACTATTACTAGTAAGAATTCCAGCAAAGACATGGCGAGAGGCTTGCATGAGTGAACTCTCCCTGAGCTTGGGCTGAAAGGAACCCAAGCAAAAACTGTGCAAGAGCATTGAGATTTGGCTAAGTATGAAAAAACCACTTGGCATTTTCTCCACCTTGAAAAAAATCACTTTAGCTACCTGATGTCACTTGCCCTTCCTGGGTGCCTTTGATGCATCTTGTGCCATGTGCAGAGGCTTTGCAAGCAGGATCTACGCAATTTAATCAAAGAAACTGCTTTACACTTTGAGTGAACACAAAAGATAGGACAGAGTAGCAAGGCATTATGCGAGGTGTTAGCATGCTCCCAGAAGGAGAGCCTTCAGAGTCTTTGCTGGCCAGGCAGGCTTCAGGCAGGAGGTGAAGGATGGGGGTCCGCTGCTCCGTGCACTGGGCTGATCTGAAGTCTTGCCGGGTCACTGTCTTCCAACTCATTGTTTTTTCCATTGATTTTCTCCTCTTGAAGCCTTGAGTTCCTCACCATGGCAGTTACAACAATCCAACCTTTCTGACCTTGCCACTTTTGCCCTTCCTGTCTTCTCTGGATGACTGGATGATCTTAAAGGTCTTTTCCAACCTAAATGATTCTATGATTCTGTGATTCTCCCCCATCCCACTGGGAGCAGGGGAGGGAGCAAGTGTGTGACTACAGGGGATAAGCCACAAGACTAACAAAGACCATAAGCCACAAGACTAACAAAGACCAAAACTCTTTGGCCATTAATTGGCTGAGGAGCTGTTAAGGACCTACAGGCACAGCCTTGAGGAGGGTCAGCCTGGTCTTTGTAGCTGGAACAAGAGGACGAGAGGAAATGGCCTCAAGTTGCGCCAGGGGAGATTTAGATTGGATATTAGGACAAATTTCTTCACTGAAAGGCTTATGGAGCATTGGAGCAGGCTGCCCAGGGAAGTGGTTGAGTCACCATCCCTGGAGGTATTTAAAAGAGGTCTGGATGTGGCACTTAGGGCCATGGTTTAGTGGTGGCCTTGGCAGTGTTGAGTTAGCGGTTGGATTCGATGGTCTTAAAGGTCTTTTGCAACCTAAATGATTGTATTCTATTCTGTTCTGTGAGGATTACGGAGAGTTGGGGGTGGCCTGTGAGACCATGCACAATACGCTAACACATGGCTAGGGGAAGGGTCGAAGGTGGGCAGAGCGGAGGGGAGGGGAGGAACATGGCATGGAAAATGGAGAGGAGGATGAATAGAGTCTCATGTGGCCAGTCAGTATTTCTGTCCGACAGCCCTGTGCCTGCTCACTGCAGTGTGTATCCTAGCTTATGACGTCCTTTCTTAACTGTCTGTCTGTGTAATTTCACTCTCTGTCCCAGCTGTGCGTGCTGCTAGGCCCAAACGCCAGCAAGTGGAGAAGCGGCCACAGGTCCCAGGGCTCACAGCTCTGTGTGTCAGCAGCTGGAGAGACCGGTGCATGCGTGTATGTGTGCCAGGTCCAAGGACCAGTCATGGGAAGGACTTGGCTGAGTTTATATTTTTCCTTAGCACGTTTAACCTTATGTGTGTGGGGGTGTATGCACAGATCACTCGCAAATTCATAGTGGATTAGACTGCGAGCAGGGGGGAAATCTGTATCTGGAAAGCCTCAAAGCCTGAGCCTGATGTGGGTAGGGGAGCCCGGGGTCTGGGAATGGGTATTAGGCTGGCTGAGAGCCTGGACTAATCCTCCAGGGATCCAGGAGTGTGCGGGTGCTTGGGAGACAAGCTGGTGACTGCATGCACCCATTTGCTGGCAACCATGGTCAAACTGGACTAGCTGGCAAGGAGGAGGAGACGCACACGCCAAGTGAGAGGGCCCAGCATCTGGGCTGGGATGTTGGATGGACGGAGGGCCCACGCTGACATTTGAGGGATCCGTGAAGGTGGGCGTGCTTGTGAATCCGGAGAGCGATACCATGGGCAGAGCCATCTTTCCTAACTTTTGCCATCTGAAAGTTTGCTTTTGAGGTTAGATATCACTTTTTTCCCAGTCAATGGAGGTAGACTTCTCCTGCACTAATGAGAAAGAACTAGGCACTTCATGTCAAATTTCTGATTCTTAGCTGAACGTACAGTCATGTAACATCCTTTTCTAGAGCCTTCCCCTGTAGTCGCATCATGCTATAAAAATAGCAATAAACATATAAAAATAGCAATAGCGTGGGTGATGAGTCACCCTTCTCATTATCCTGGGAATGTTAGCTAGAAATAGGTCTCCCTAAGGAATATCTAAAAAAATACTGACATGTCTCACAAGCAAAGAACGAAACAGAATCCAGAGAAGATCTGGTATCTTCTACCAGTCTACCTCAAGCTGTCCACACTTGGAGGGAGACAGAGGATTGTGTTTGCAACTGCAATCATCCTTCTGCACGGTGATGGCAAACTGATGTCACGCTCAGATTTCTGTGTAGATCTCGGCAAGGATGTTCAGAAGGAAAAGAAACAGAGCAAGAAGAAAGAGAAACCAAAGGATGCGCGACCTGTGCTCAGGTCTGTGATCTGCAGTGAGGGCCATTCGTAAGTGGACAGCAAGCTGACATCTAACACAGTAAATACACGTGTTGGTCAGCAGACAGTAAAGGAGAGTCCCTATGGGAGTACAGACACAGCCAGTTTCCACCTGCTGTCTTAGCAGGGGCACTCTCAGCCCATCAGTACAAAGAGGATGACTCCAGGCCAATCCCTTTACAACTTCAGTGTCATTTGAAACCATTTTGAAGACAAAGAGATGTAAAACAAGGACACATTCCTGTGACTCATTTCTTCTAATGAACTCATTTATTTTTCCTTTGGGCATTTTTAATATCTACAAGACAACAGAAAACAAGGAAGACAACCCAGAGGCATGTGATATCTCATTTTTGTTCCCTTTGGCATAGCTCTGGACAATAATAAATAATAAGAGTTCTTTTCCAGGGAAGTCAGAAGTGAATGAGAGCTTCTGTAAGCAGTGAGGCTGTTGCCAGTAGGTCGAGGGAGGTGATCTTTCCCCCATAGTCAGCACTGGTGAGGCCACACGTGGAACACTGTGTCCAGTACTGGGCTCCCCAGTACCAGAGAGCCATGGACATACTCGAGAGAGTCCATCAAAGGGCCACGAAGATGGTGAGGGGCCTGGAGCACCTGTCCTGTGAGGAAAGGCTGAGAGAGCTGGGGCTGCTCAGCCTGGAGAAGAGAAGGCTCAGGGGGCACCTCATCAATGTGTATCAATACCCAAAGGGAGTGTGAAAAGAGGGTGGAGACAGGCTCTTTCCAGTGGCCCCCAGTGCAGGACCAGAGGCAATGGGCACAAAGTGAAACACAGGAGGTTCCCTTGGAACATCAGAAAACACTTTTTTACTGCGTGGGTGACTGAGCCCTGGCAGAGGTTGCCCAGGGAGGTTGTGGAGTCTCCACCTTTGGAGATAGTCAAAAGCCGTCTGGACATGGTCCTGGGCAACCGGCTCTGGGAGTGCCTGCCTGAACAGGGGGTTGGACCAAGTGACCTCCAAAGGGCCCTTCCAACCTCAACCGGTCTGTCATTCTGTGACTGCAGACATCATCAAATACTGTTTGTCCTCTCTGCTGCCCACCTTAGAAATGTCTAGAAATCTCTACAGGCACAAATAAGGAGCAGCTTAGATGCTGTTCAAATCAGCCAACTTTGATTTGGATCCCAGTGAGACCCGTGTGTTTAAAGCAGACATTTCTGAACCACCCTTCAAGCTCTCTGTCTCTTGGACGGTAGATGAGGGGACTGATTCAAAATGTTAAGACAGTTTAGAAAAGTTCAGGTGCCTATTTGCTTCAGGTTTCCTCTTCTGAAAGCATCTGGTGATCAGTACACCATGTTGACGTTTCGTTGACATTGTAACAGCAATCAGTGATCAGATGAGAGGAGCAGTTGTAAACATCTTTTTGCTAAAAGAGATTTTCAGAACGGAGGAAAGGATATGAATTGCAAGATGTCAGACATTGTAGCATTGTGGAAAGCATCTCATAACCTCTGTGGTGAACTCTGCACTGTGGCCAGTGTAGCATCATCACAGGAATGATTAAAGTTTAGCATGAGATTGCCAAAGAATCGATAAATTTCATTAGCAACATCAAAAGTCAGTTGCCATAGAAACACTCGGTAAGGATACTAGCCTTCCATTTTCTTACCCGGCTCCGAGCTTAATGCAGAGACGGGTATTTCCTACTGTGCTACAGGGCAGAAGTTTCCATGTTGCTAAAAACCAAGCCTAAGGCACCCCTGCCTGGAGATAACATTCTCCACACACCAAAACACTCAAACTGTAAAACTTCTGTGCAGCCCCTGCAGAATTGGGCTTCCCGCCGTTCTGAAAGCCGGGATGGGGAGCAGGCCATCAGGCAGGAGAAGCGGCCCCGAAGATGTCCATGGAGGGTTGGAGATGGTGGTCAGCCAGCACCAGCGCAGTGATGAGGCGTTTTTGATCACAGTCAAAACACAGACCGAGAACAGGCCAGCAAGACAGCAATCTCCACTTCTGGAAGGTTCCCAAATCCCAAAAGGGCAAACTCAGCGGAAGACGTTTCATTTTCTTTTCCTTCTTTTCTGCATGAGCTCTTCCAGTGTGGTAGGAGGAAGAGAAGCAATGAAGCAACAAAAGATATGACTTGTGTTAAGCCTGAATAAATCTCAGGCATCTAACATTGCTGAGGGAGAGAGGCAGGGCTCTGGAGTGCGCTGAAGGGAACGGAAGGTCCTGGGGGTCCGCTGGGACGGGTGCACACAGGGCTCTGGGACAGCTGGAGAGCAACAGGGAACAGGAGGGCAAATGTGGGGCTTGGGGCAGCCCAGGAGGACGCAAGTGCCCAGGGCCGAGCGGGCCTCGTGCCACCCACAGGGGATACCCTGCCCCTCCCGGCCTGGGTGGCGGGTCACAGTGGTGCCCTTTGTGACGCGCCTCTGTGACACCCTGTGGCGCTGCATGTGGTCAACGTGGCCGCGGCCCCCACCCCACAGTGTCCGGCAGGACAGTGACGGGACAGGGCGGGAGCGTGGAGCTGGCGAGGAGCCCCCGAGCACAGCCCACATCTTTCCCCGGCAGCCCCGCGGTGCTGAGGCATTTCGCCAAAGGTCCCCCTTCCCCACACTCACCCCTTTCCTCCGTCCCGCGGGATGGCGCAGAGACCCCCCAGCCGCCCCAGGCTGGCCTGGGAGCAGAAGGGGGCTCCCCAGGAGAGCAGCTCTCCACCGCAGCCCTACGAGCTGTGCGTGCCCAGGCCGCTGCAGAGCAGTAAGTGAGGGGCCCCGGCGGGCTGGGCAGGGCTGGGGCCAGTGACCGCACCCTCATCCACATGGGCCAGGGTCCTGTCTCCCTGGCACACGGGCACTGGGGGTCCCACGGGCAGGGAGCAGGGCGCTGCCGGAATGCTGCTCAGGGCTGGGAGCCACCCCCGCACAGCCTCCCCCAGGGCGGGAGAGAGCAGAGGGGACCCGGCTCCTGCTCCGCGATACGATACGGGCAGCAAGAGGCAGCTGGCCTGGCAGGAGGCAGCAGTGCTGAGCGACGGGGACCTTTCCAGCCTGTCTGCAAGCGAGATCCTAAGCCCGCTGCACTCGTGGCTTTCCATGCCGTGCTGCGCTCCAGCATTGCAGCCCGTCTGCCGGGCACCCTGCAGCCCGGGCACCCACGGGGAGACTGCGCCAGGGGAGCCGGCACGGGGCTGGACGGAGGGCAGAGCTCCTTCATCTCCTCGCGTTTGCCTTCAGCCCCTCTCTACAGCCTTCCGCGCTCTCCTCCTTTCCTAGGTGCCTCCTGGTGTGAGCCCAGCTGGCGGGCTCTCTACAGACTTGCAAAGCAATCGATGCAGTTCATCCGGGCTTTCCTGAAGAGCTCAGCAAAGGTAACCGCGGCCATTCCCATGGTAGCTGTGCCTGCGCCTCCTGACGGGGCCACCGGCTCTGCTGCCTGCTGCTGGGGCTGCTGGGGGGCTGCTGGCTGGGCAGAGCTGCTCCCCCCCAGGGTCTCCTCCACAGCACTGCAGCACCAGTGCTCCAGTCCTGCTGGCCCTGTGCCTACCTTCTCACGCTCCCCGTTTGTCTCTCTGTCGCCCGGCTGCCAGGAGGAGGCCCAGAAGATGCGGTTCCTAGAGAGCGTCTGCACCCTGTGCAAAGCTGCCAGGCGCAAGGGCTTGTCACGGAGCCTGAATGCCTTCTGCCAGAGATTTGAGCTGGCAGAGAATATCAAGGTGAGGGGACAGCTGGCAGGCGTGGGGAGCGGGGCAAGGTCCCCAGGCACCGGCGGCACGCTGTGAGGACAGCGCATGGGCAGGGGGAGGGCAGGGACAAGCGTGCGTGGCCACTGAGCTGCCGCGAGGGGACTCGGGTGCCGCTGAGAAGCCCTGCCAGCAGAGACGCCAGCACCGGGGGTGGCAGGGGGCACTCTGGGGACCGGTGCTGGGGCAGGGGCAGAGGGTGTCCGCCAGCCTGGTGCTGGGTCTGCTGGCACTGGCTGCTGGCGGCTGCCAGGTCCCATGCCGCTTGTGCTCTGCAGGTGCTGCTGGAAGAGGAGCCCAGGGACCAGCTGCACACAGCGGTGCGGCAGCAAGCCATGCTTGCCATCGCCGCCTTGAGGTACCTGCCCAGCCCCTGGCTTGGCTGGCACCTCTCCACAGCCCGTGGCCCTGGGCCTGGCCGGGGGCATCCCCCATGCAGGCAGAGTGCAGTGGTGCTGTCAGAGGGCCTCTGCTCTGCTCTGCTCTGCCCTGCCCTGCCCTGCCCTGCTCGCGGCTCCTTGGGAGGGCGCAGGGGAGGGCCGAGGGCTCCTGCAGCTCCCCACCATGCCTCGGCTCTTCCCCAAAGCGGGAGGCAGGAGGCTTGCCTGCCAGGACTGTCCTTTGGCCCAGGCCGTGGCGGGGAGGGAGGAGGTGCCTCCTGGCAGGGCTCCCTGCACACCCTCCATCCCTCTTGGGGACCCCTGCTCCAGAGGTCCGTGTCCACCTGCCCAAGGCATCCAGGCACCGCTCCCAGCGCCGGTGTCCGACAGAGCTCTCTCTCTCTTGGCAGCAAAGCGGGGACGGTGCTGGAGGGCAAAAAGAAAAGCCTCTTACAGGCCTGCTTCCGCAGCGTCTTCTCGCTTCCTGCAAAGGTGGACATGCAGGGCCTGGACGCTACTCTCTACTTGGACGTAAGTGCTGGCCGTGCTCCAGGAGCCCCCGGTCCCTCTGGGCTGCTCCCTGGCCGCCGCGTGCTGAGAGACAAGCGGAGATCCAAGGCAGGGCAGGAGCTCAGCTTTGCTTTCCCACCCTCAGCCCTTCGGCCGCTTCACGGGGGCCTTGCCACGTCCAGTGCCGCAGGCTGCTCTGCCCACAGCAGCTTGTCTGCCCCGAGGCCTCCCCTGGGCACCGCCAGGCAGCACGGCTGTCCTTCCTTGGCGTGGGGAGTTCATATGCGTCTCCGGGGCTGAGAGGGACCGCAGAAAGACTGCCACAACCCTTTGTCCTCCTTGCAGACCCTGGATGCCATGGACACCATGCTGCGCACGTTGGTGCTCAGCTCTCCTGCCTCCGGCTTCATGGAGCTGCAGAAAATCTTACAGGTCTGGCTTTGGCAAAGAGTGCAGGTGGCAGGGGCTGTTCCTCACCCTGGAGGGAAGGGAGTGTCCACTCTTGAGTGGAGGCTCCCCAGCCCAGTGCCACGCACAGAGCACACTGCAGGGAGGGTGCCCGGCTCCCTTGGGGGAGCCAGGGCTGGCCCACCATGCTCTGCTGGGAGCCCGCTGTCCCCTGGCTGCAGTCCATGGGCCTTCCCCTCTGCAGCCTGCTCCAAAGCCTTGCCCATGGCACTTGCTTAATGCAGAGAGTGGTATTTCCTACTGTGCTACAGGGCAGAAGTTTCCATGTTGCTAAAAACCAAGTGGCCGTAGCCCCATTCCCCCACTGCAGACCCCACAGGCAGGCTCCTGCCCAAAAGCCCAGCCTTGACGGAGAGGGGACACAGGGCTGTGCTCTGGGGGAGGGCACAGAAAGGAGCAGACTCTGCCCTGGGGGTGGCATCTGCCTACCTGCCTGGCCTCAAGGACTGCACGAGTCCAGCCAGGACCTCAGCAGTGCTGCTTCTGCTGCCGCGGGCGCCAGCTCCCAGGGCACATCAGCACTTTCTCTCCTCCCAGATGCTGCTGACCTTCGCCCAGTGCCAGAGCGCAGCTGTGTGTGAGAGGGCCGTGGGGAGGATTGGGAAGCTGAGCGATTTGCTGGCCAGCTGTTCCTTAGTGGAGGTAAGGAGCCAGGCACCCTGCAGCCAGGCTGTCTCCCCTTCCCTGCACACCGGAGCAGCCTGCAGCTCAGAGACGCCTGCCAGGCAAGCCTGGGCACCGCTTGAGGCATTCAACAAGGCTCTGCCCTGGAGCGAGGGTCTGGCTTTCTTTCTTTTTCCCATGGTCTTCTCTCCCCAGCTCCCTCGCTGCCAGGAGCCATCTCGGCCCCAGTCCTGTGCAGGACAGGACTGCCCAAGGAGCTTGGCGGGAGCCCAAGCCTGGCAGCTCTCCGTGCCCTGCTGCCCAGCTAGCTGCTTTGGGAGGGCCCTCCAAAGCTCTCACTCTCCGGGGATCCTTCCCAGGGCACACTAGGGGCTTCAGGCCTTTGGTCGCAGCTGCTGCCCCTCAGCCCTTCTACCTGTCCTGCCTCCTTCACCCAGGTTTTCAGCATCTTTGGCGGAGATGATGACAGCCCTGCCTGCCACACAGAGATCCATATCCCCATCCTGGGACAGCTGCTGGGACGCCTCATCCTTTGCCGCACTTGCAAGGAGTGGGAGATCAGCTGGGGGGCTTTGGATGCTCTTCATCACCTCTTCAGATTCATCCTGCAGCAAAAACGTAAGAGAAGCAGCTGTGGCGGGCTGCGTCCCTCCACACACAGCCAGCTCCTCACGTGCCTGCTTGTTTCCCTGAGGATTGCAACGGACCCTTCTTGTGCGTGCTGGAGGCTGTCCATGAAAGTCGGCCAGCTTCTCTGACCCCCTTTGCCCCTCACAGACACTTCTCGTAGCATCCCAGCTATTGTTTTGCTGCAGCAGCTGAATGCTCACCAGAAGTCCAGCACCTGTTCTTTGCCGCTCTCCTTCCCCACTCCTCTCAGCACCTCTCACAGCCCAGCTGTTTCGTGGGCCCCATAGCCAAAGCTACCATTGATTGCCACGTCCCAGAAAGAATTCTTCCCTATCGGAGAGCTGCAGACCCAGCTGTGCATCACCCCACCCCAGCTGGTCCCTCCAGTGCCTGCAGCAAGAAGCTGTCCCTGACGCCCTCCAGAAACCTCCCTGACTGCTTGTGTCCTGCCATCTTGCAAGCAGGTCTCAGGGACGTTCGAGTTCCCCATGAGGATCCGGGCGTGTGACATGGACGCTTCCCCACGCACTTTCAGGAACACTTCACCCACATGCTCTCCCCGAGCCGGGGGGTCTGCAACACGCTGCCACCACGATGTCACCAGCACTGCCTCTCCTCTGCTTCTGAGCCACGTGCTCTCTCTCAGGGTCTCGACCGTCCCGTATATCTGAGCTGCTCCTTCAAATACGAGGCAGCCCCGCTCCTCCTCTCCCCCATCTCCCCCAGAGAGCTTGCATCCCTGCACCGCAGCACTCCAGCCGTGCGAGCCGTGCCCCGCACCTCAGTTATTCCAACAATGTTTTAGGTGTGTGACTGCATGCAGAGCTCTCGGTCCTTTGAGGTTCCCAGGCCATGAGCGTTTGCACTTGAGGCAGGGGTAGAGACAGAGATCCTTCTGCATCATCCCTGAGGTCCCTCTTGTTCCCTTTGCCTGTCACCCTTTGCTTTGTAGCCCTGTCCACCAGCACCTCCCCTGACTGTGGGTCGTAACCTCCCTCCTCAGCCATTCCTAGTTCAAAGCTCTTCTCACCATTTGGTAAGCTTGTTGGCAAAGACGCTGTGTCCTACCGACTCTTCTGTCATCCCCTCCTGTTTAGGCGCGACGCTGCCCAAGGATAACCCGGAGCATCCACAGCGTCAAAGGGAATGGGAAGCTGAGAACACCTCCTGGCTTGCTTTGCCCAGCACCAGCAACATTACAATGGTAATGAGCCACTCCCTTGCTGGGCCTCTTGTCCGTGGCATCAGCAGGAGCCTTGTGTGAGCAAAGGCATCCAGAATCAGCGGGCTTGGCATGGCCCCAGTGTCCCTGGGGAGAGGGTTGCTGCTGTCCCTGAGCAGGGACTACAAAGGGCTGCACTGCAGTGCCCCAGCAGCAGCTCCAGCCCTCCTGGCTGCCAGCAAGCCCTGCTCCTCTGTAGGGCCAGCACGCTGTGCCCACCACCCCAACCCTCCTGCCTCCCCCTGAGGGCCCTTTCTTCTCTTCCTCCACCACGCACTGATTGCAGCCCCTGCTTCCAGCTTTGCTGCGGGCACTGCCGCCAGCACTGCCGGGCCATCTCTGGCCAGAGCTGCTCTCACTGCTCAGCTAAGCAGCGCCATCAGGGCACTCGGTGTGACAGCTCTTCCCTGCCTTCCTTCCTCCCTCCCTCCCGCAGGCGTTTGGAAAGTACCTCCAGCCTTCGGAGAGGACAGGCATCGTCCTCATGGCCATTGAGGCCATGAGAGACTCAAGCATCTATGACGAGGAGGAGGCGAGCAGCATCCTGGCTGTGGCCATGAGAGAACCTGCCTCCTGGCTGACGGAGGTAAGCGGCCTGTGGCTGCCCTGCCCCTGCCCTTGAGCCCTTTCAGGCGTTGTTTCTCCCTCCATCCCTCCCTCCCTAACCCAGGCGCCTCAGGCACCTTGAAGCCATTTTAAGCCAGCAGAGTAGGATGGCAAGGCCAGCACTTTCAGAGGCAGCTGAGGAAATGGCTGCGCTCCAGTGGCAGCACCATCCTCACCTGTGTGCCCTCCAGGGGCCAAACATCGTGAGGGGCATCTATGAAAACATGGAGTGCATCCGCACAGCGTCAGCCCGGCACAGCTTGGACTTGCTGCTTCTCCTGATGACCGACCAGTGCCCCAGGGAAGTGGTCACAAGCCTCCTGAAGCTCTCTCCGTCGTCATGCGACAGGTGCTGACCCCAAAAGACTTTCTGCCTGCCAGACCCACGGAAAAGTGCAGGGCATCCCCGAGGAGCAGGGCCCTCCACGCCACCACGCTTTCCAGCCCTGGCGGGGCGGCCAGGCCCGCAGTAGCCAAAGCTGGCCAAGCCAGCCCAGAGCCCCGCCACGAGGTTCTTCCCTGCCCCATGGGGAACACTCTCTCAGCCCCCTCTTCCTTGCCCAGGCAGGGACCCGGGCACTCCAAGCCAGGGGGCGGGAAGGGCCGCAGCTGCAGCACAGCCTGGGTCCAGCGGGGCTGGCCTGGGCACAGTGTGGTGGCCGAGGCAGCCCTGCTGACAGAGCGCTCTGGGCCCGCAGTGCTGCTCTGGCCATGTGGGATGTGATGCTTTCCCAGCCCCACACGCTGGTGAAGGTCTTGAGGGAGCTGCTCAACAGGCTCGAGGACCAGCGGCTGCGCAGGATGTTCGGCTGCAACACAGAGGACGCCTGCATCCCGCACTTGGCTGTGAGTGACCAGACCAGTCCTTGCTCAGCCTCAGGGCTGTGCCTGCCTCTCCAGGAAAACAGGCACGGCCCTCTCCCCTCCCATCTGCCCGCAAATGGTCACCTCCTCCAGGACATCCAGCTTCCCCGCTGCCTGCATCCCCCCACCCCGCTCTGCACACTGGGAACCTGGGGCAGGGCCAGGGCAAGGGCAAGGGCAAGGGCTGCCTCGGGGGCAGGGGCAGAGACGTGGCCATGGCCTCTGCACAGGCTGAGCGGGCTGCAAGGTTGGGGACAGGAGACACTCCTCACCACTGGCGTCTCGTGCCTCCTTTGTGGCAGCTCTTGCTCTTCGAGCGCTCCTCAGAGGCGTCAGAGCAAGAGGCTGCCGATGCTCAGAGGACAGGAGGAGCTGGCACAGACGACCACGTGGTGTGCAGCGAGGCGCAGGGCACGGGGGTGCCAAGCGGCCCTCTGCGGGCAGAGCTGCCCCCAGGACAGGCTGTCTGGCCCCGCTGCCCTTGCCCTGAGCTGCCAGGGGGAACCAGGAGCCACACGGTGCGGGGAGCCCTGCGGGCTCTGCCAGTCTCTCACTGCCGCCTTTGTTTCAGCTGCTGGCCTCCGGCGACATTAAATCAGGGGACTTTGCTGGCCTGTACAAAGTCCACAGGTACCTGAGGCGGCCAAGCCTGGTGCTGCTCTCACTGGTGCTCAGAGGCCTCCTCACGCTGTCGCAGAGACCTGAGACGGTGAGCAGGGCAGAGTCAAGTGAAGCCCCACGTTGGCAGCGTGGGGCTGGGGCAGCGGGTAACACGCACGGGGGCTTGGCCTGGGCTGGCAGTCAGGAGGTGGGGTGACGGCTCCAAATGCCCTCGCTGTCCCCTTCCCGGGCCACAGTGTCCTTCAGGCTCGCACCTTGCCGCTGCAGCGCAAGGAGCAAGGCTCCCTCAGCCAGCTGCAGGAGCTCTCGCTCCTGGCGCATCCCCGCGCTGTTGGGCAGGAGTTTCTGCTGCGCACCGAGGCAGCCAGCGCCAAAGTGCCTCAGTGGCGGGAGCGCTGTCCCCAGAAGAAGCGTCCTGCTGAGAGGGGGACGATGAGGTACAGCCAATGCTACGGGCTGCCTCTGGGGCCTGGGGCAGCGGGCCTCTGTCACGAAGGGGTCACAGCCCGCTCGTTGCCAGCTTGGAGATCGCTGCCCTTCCCCGCACCATGCGGTGCACAAGCCGTGGGGGTCCGCAGAGCGCTGCCATAGAGGGGCCTGGTGGCTGCCTGGGGAGCTTTCCAGGCCCGGAGGGTTACTAACCCCTGTGCCCATTTGGGCCAGTCAGGAAAGGGGGTGGCTGAGCAGGGGACACGCAGCCTTTCTTCTCCTGCCCTAACTTCCCTCCCCGCTGCTATCCCCGTGTCCCCATCAGCGCGCCCATGGCCACCGCCTGCCAGGAGGCTGCTGCAGGGATTCCTGTGCTGCCTGCCCTGCCAGGAAGCCCGACGGGAGGCTGCTGCTTAGTGGCCAGAGCACTTTTGCCAGGGTGGTCTTTCACCGCTTCGCAACCAGGAAATTCTGTGCTTCACACAGGCAAGAAAGATGCTGGTCCTGCTGCCGGACATCCTGGAGAGCCAGCAGAATGCCAGCACTGACAACAAGAGGAAGGCCCTGCTTGTCCTCAGAAACGTCATGGGCCATATGAAGAGGAAGGAGGCCAGCCTCACCGCTCTGCAGCTGGCGGAGAAGCTCCTGCTGCTCTTTGATGACGTAAGGCTGCTGTGGGAGCCTGAGCCCCACTGATGGGCCCTCTGCAAGGACAACTTCCCAGCAGCCCAGCCCTGCGGCAGCCCTTGGCCAGGGCTCTTCCCCTCCTCACGCCCCTGGGCTCTCGTGGGGATGGCTTCTGGGCTCTGCAGCCCCACACGCATTCCCCCCGGGGCCATTCAGCCGCTGCTGCAGATCTGGCCCACAGCTCCTGTGTGCAGAACCTGACTCCAAAGCAGCCCCCCTCACATCAGCCACGCTCACGCCCTTGCTCAGGGAGCGCCTGTTGCTAAAGTCCTCCTGTCCTCCTCCCTAGCAGGAGTCCAGCCAGCTGCGAGAGCTCTCCATCTGCCTCTTCAAAGATGTCATGCAGATGGCGGTGGGGAACGACAAGCGGCAGCTGAAGAAGAGCGTGCAAAGAAGCCTGCTCCCACTGCTCTTCCGCATGAGTGACCGGACCGAGAGCGTGGCTGAGGTACAGATTTCAGGCCCCAGCGGTCATGCGGAGAAGGGCGTGCTGACACCACAGGGGTGGCCTGGGCATCAGGGAGGGGCAAGGGCTGCTGGCAGTTGGACTCTGGGCAGAGCTCCCCTCCTTGCCTGCACCGCTCCCCCCACTGCCTTCCTCCTCCCTCTGTGCCTCCTGCTGCAGAGGAGGACGGGGAGGTGGGGTCCCCTCCCATCCCCACTCCCCCCATTCCGCCCTCCTCCAGCACACCCCAGAGGAAGGCTCCCGCCATCCCCAGCGTGAGGAAGGGCGCAGAAGCTGGCACGGACATTTCCCACACCTGCCCTACCTGGTCAAGCCGGGCTCAGCAGCAGCCCATGGCCACCAAGGCCTGAACATGAGAGGCCCTAGAGGCCTCCCAGCTGCCCCTGCAGGTCTTGGAGGCCAGGCCTTTGAGCCCCAATCCCTCTCCACAAGCACCCCAATCCGTCTCCACAAGCCCCCCAGTCCCTCTCCACAAGCCCCCCAATCCCTGTCCCACTCTGCAGGCCTCTCGGGAAGCCCTCCTCGTCGCTGCAAAGCTGCTCAAGTGGAAACAGCTCAAGCACCTGACCAAGACCCAGCAGGCATGCAGAATTGGGGAGTGCTTGGTGAGGACAACCCCCAAGCCCCAGGGCCCGCGCTGGACGAGGGCTGCCCCCTGTGCAGCTCTGCCTCGCCTGCCCTGCTCCAGCCCAGAGCCCACAGCCCGGAGCTGCATCCTCCTTCCCTGCCCTCAGGCACAGAGCCCCCCAAGGGCTCTTCTCCACGCCCCTCTCCCCTCCCCACCCTCAGCATGTTGCAAGCCCGGCTGTGCCCTGGCTCAGAGGCTCTCAGGGCCTGCAGAGCCCGCTCTGCCTGCGCCTGCCTCTCAACCTCAGCCCCATGCCCTTGTGCTCTCTCCAGCTGCTGCAGGACAGGAGCAGAGTTGAAGAATACCTGAGTCAGAGCCTGCCATACCTGACCGATGCTCAGGTCACCTTGCGAGAGGCGGCCGTGAGCTTCATTGGTGAGCCACAGCCCCTGTGCCCCATGGGGTCCCTCTTTTGGCAGCCTGGCCCCAGCCCCAGCCGCTGCACTGGCAGCAAGGGGCAGCCCTGCGGCTGCCACAGCCCCGACTGCCCTGTGCAGGGCCTGGGCAGCCAGGGGCTCTGTGCCTCCCTCTCCCAGCCCTGCCCACGCAGGTGGGCTTGCTGGCAGCCTTGCTCAGTCCCACCCGCCCTCGCCTACTGTCCTTCCCTGGGCTCACCCTGCTGAGGGGGAGGAGGGTGTGCAGCCAAACCGGCAGAGCCGGGAGCTGCGCTGCTGGGAGCATGCTGGGGAGCGGGAGGTCTGACGCAGCTCTGTGCCTAGGGCTTGCCGCGCAGCACCTGAGGAACAACAGCGAGGAGAAGCTGTCTGAGATCTGCAGCGGTGAGCAGGGGCAGTGCTGTGTGTGCCAGGGCTGGTGGGGCAGGCCCACAGGGCCTGGGCAGTGTGCTGCTGCTATGCCTCGCCCTGCTCCAGGGAAACACTTTCAGGGCAGAGGAACACCTCCGGGGCATTCCTGAGCAGCAGCTTCCAGCTCATCCATGTGTCCCACCTGCTCCTCCTGGCCAGGGAAAGGCATGGCTGGGGCTGGCATGGTCTGGAGGGGATGCCGCGGGGTCTCTGCAGATAGGTGGGTTTCAGCTCTGTTCTCTTTCCTTCTGTTGCAGCCCTCCAGCTTTTGGAGAAAGACGCCGAGCCCTCACTCTCGTCCCTGGCAGCCCAGACCCTGCTGATCCTGAGAGCTCCAAGGGAGCAGCCAACAGCGGGGCAGAGCCTGTGGGCGCTGTGCTGCTGGCCCTGCACAGCCAGGCAGAAGTGAAGCTCTCCTCAAGACAACGGCTCTTTTGGATTAAAGCTGGAAGCACAAGCCCAAGGCCATGGCGTCCTTCCTTCACACGGGAACCACCCTGAGCGTGCCGAGCGGACAGCGCTGTTCCGGGCCTCTACCGCTGTGCGCAGGGCAGCTCACCCCTCAGCACACCACTGACATCACAAGCAGCTGTGCAACACAACTTCCTGCTCCTGCTCTGCCAACTCCTCAGACATCTGTGACATCATAATGACCGGTACCCGGAACGTTCCTGCTCCAGCCATACCACCTACACAGCTCCACATGACATCACAAGCACCGCCAATATACAGCTGCATGCTCTGCCCTACTACATACACTGCCACCACAGGCATCACATGTAGATGTACACGCCACGAGACACCTCTGTCTTGCGAACATCCGGGGATTTCTCCCACGCCAAAGGTGCCAGCCCCCAAAGCTCTTGCCGGCCCTCACTCTGGCCATCTGCCCTTGCCTTGCCTCAAAGCATTCCCAATACACACACATTCTCAGGCTCACTCTCACTCCAGGCACAGACCACCTCCCAAGGTACAATCATCCACCAATTTCTCCCATACTATAGGCCTAAGTGCTTAGAGCTGTTGCTGGTCCTCACCTTCCCTTGCAAGCGCTTTCACAGCAAACACACTCTGGCCATCTGCCCTTGCCTTGCCTCCCAGCACTCCCATTACAGATTCACAACCTCACTCTCACTTTCGGCACAGACCACCTCCCAAAGTGCAAATTTCCAGCGATTTTTCCTACACCGCAGGCCAAAGGGCTAAGAGATGTTGCTGGTCCTCACCTTCCCTTCACAGCGCTTTCACAGCCAAAATCACTCTGGCCATCTGCCCTTGCCTTGCCTCCCAGCACTCCCAACACACATTCTCAGGCTCACTCTCACTCTTGGCACAGACCAGCTCCCAAACTACAGTCATCCACCAATTTCTCCTATACCATAGGCTTAAGGGCTAAGAGTTGTTGCTGGTCCTCACCTCCCTTGACAGTGCTTTCACAGCCAAACACACTCTGGCCATCTGCCCTTGCCTTGCCTCCCAGCACTCCCAATACACATTCCCATACTGTGTGTTTGAAATCGCTGGGCGTTTGCACTTTGGGAGCTGGTCTGTGCCAGGAGTGAGAGTGAGCTTGACAATGTGTATTTGGAGTTGTTGGTGGAAAGGCAAGTGCAAATCAGCATTGTGTGTTTCGCTGTGAAGGCGGTGGCCGGGAAAGGTAAGGAGGAGCGAGAGCTTTCTGTGCTGGCACCTTTGCTGTGAGAGAAATCACTTGACTTTTGCAGTATCGGAGCGGGGTTCTGCCTGTCATGACAGTGACACGGAGGGTTGGCAGTGTAAGGAGCTAAGCAAGCATGGAGCGCCACTGTGTGCGCTTGGCAGAGCCCTGCTCTGCACTGCAAACTTCCAATGCTTTCTGCCACAGCAAAGCTGCCAGCACTCAAAGCTCTTGCTGTTCATCAGCTTTCATTGTGTGTTGTTTCACAGCCAAACACAGAGTGGCGCTCCATACTTGCTTATTTCCTTACACTGCCAGCTCTGTCTTACTGTCATGATCAGCAGAGCCCTGCTCGACACTGCAAACATCCAGTGATTTCTCCCACAGCAAAGATGAGAGCACTGAATGCTCTTGTTGCTCCCCACCTTCCCGTGCCACCGCTTTCACAGGACTAAGGCCTTCAACTATTGCGGTGGGAGGAATCTCTGAACATTTGCACTTTGGGAGCTGGTCTCTGCCGAGAGTGAGAGTGAGCTTGAGAACATGTCTTCGGAGTGCCTGGCACAGAGGCAAGGATACATCACCATTGTGTGTTTCCCTGTGAAGGCGGTGGCTAGGAAAGGTAAGGAGGAGCGAGAACTGTCCGTGCTGGCACCTTTGCTGTGGGAGAAATCGCTGGATGTTTGCAGTCTCGGAGCAGGGCTCTGCTGATCGGACACAGTGGTGCCTGTGTTTGCTTTGCTCCTTACAGCTCCAAATTCACTCTAGAGCATCAGCACATCAAAGTTCTTGGATGGAGCACCTGCTGCATCCATTTGTCCACAGGGATCCACTAAATCCAAGCTTACTGGTGAAGCCACTACTCACAGGACTCATTCCGCATCGTGACCATCACTCCTCTCAGGAACAGATGGGAAAGCTCTGCATGACAAAGGCTGTCAGGACGTGCTCCAGAAGACCAGTACAAGAAGACCCCTGTCACCTAATCGCACAGAAATAATTCTAGCTCAGTGAAACAATTATTGAAAATGAAACACACAGAACAGCATCCACCATCAAAACTCTTTCAGTCATAGTTTTAACTGCCACAGAGCTGCAGGCTGACAACCTTACCATCACCGTCACAGGACCCCAAAAGAAATGGTAACTGGCAAACAGTAACTCTGCCCATAGCCCGTATCTCTCCAGCCTTCAGAGGTAGAAAAGCTCAGCCTACAGCTCTGCAGGTACAGACCAGCCCAGGCTTACAGCCTGTGTCTGCCTACTCCATCATCTGCCCAGAAAGTCAAATCAGCGGCTCCCGTCACGCAGCTCCCCCTGCCCAGGGCTGTGGCTGGCAGCACAGACAGACCTGCATTTTGGGAAAGCCTTGGGGCCCAGAGCAATTCCAGGCAGCTCCCTCCTGGCAGCTCCCCTCCCCTCCTCTCCCCTCCCCTCCCCTCCCCTCCCCTCCCCTCCCCTCCCTCCGTGAAGCAGGCCCAGACCCCTACACTGTGGCCCTAAACCCCTAATTCCTTGTGTTTGGGGGGACTTATTGGTCATATTGGGGCCACTCACTTTTTTTTGGTGGTGTTTCCGGTAGTAATGTGTGACTTCCGGTAATGCTGGAGGCCTTCCGGACCATAGAGAGGAACTTCTGGATCGTAGAGTTGGAAACCAAAAGCTCCTCTCTATGACCTGCACCATCGAGTTCGATCCTGGAGGTCCAACTCCATGGTACGGCCTATAGAGTCGGCCCTGTGCAGCACAGAGCGGCGCGCCAGAAGCCCCTCTCGTACCTGGAAGTGCAGCTCCATGGTCCGGCTCCCAGGGATGGCCCACAGCGATCGTGGCGGTTTGCCGGTAGCGTTTGGAAGGCGCTGTCTGTGGTTTGGGAGTCCTGCACGGGCAGAGCGTGGTGTTGGTTTTTTAGGTTGTTCGCTCCTTTTGTTGAGCCTTTGTGTGCTGGATGTGCCTTTTGTTTCTCAGTGGGTGTTTTTACTTGGGTTTATGGGTGTAGATGTTATTTTGTTTGTGTGTAGGAGTGCTGGTGTGCAGGTCGGTTAACAGATTTGTTGACTCTTGTTTGCATATTTGATGGGTGAAGTTTCCTAATGGTGATGTAGTTTGCATTCCCGTTGGGATTAATCAGTGGTGATGGTAATCTGTGGGGGACAGTGGTGGGTGTGATGTCAGTAGTCCTGGCTGGAACGCTAATGATTGTGTAGATTAAGGTATAAAAAAAATTAAAAATAATCAGTCTGGTGCAGCAGTAGAAAATGCCATGCTCCCTGGGAGTAAAATTAATTTATTTTTTTTTAAATGCTTACTCACAGGTAGTATGTAACTTTCTCCTGCTGCTTTTTTTCTTTTTATAAAAGTGATTTTTCTTTTAGGTTTTTTTTTGTTGTCTCGACTGAGCGTGCGAGCGATGTCAGGGCCGTAGGGAGGCAAGGCAAAGCCAGAGCCCCCGTGTTTGTGGTGCTGTGGAAGCGGCGCCAAGGGAGGGTGAGGGCTGGGCAGAGCTTTGGGTGCTGGCACCTTTGGCGTGGGAGAAACCCCCGGACGTTGGCAATTTGGGAGGTGGGCTGGAGAGCCCTGAGGGAGGGCAGGGCTGTGCACAGCCCTTGCGCTGCTGAGAGAACAGCCCCAGGGCCATGGCCCTTCTCGCAGGCCGTCTCTCCGCAGGCCCAGTGTCCCGGCGGGCTGAGGAGCCGCTGCGGGCTGGGGGGCAGCGGGCGCAGGGCAGCCCTGGGAGGAGAGGCGCGGGCTGCCTGTGCCCGCCTGGCAACAGCCACGCCATTGGCCACAGCTGAGCCAATGAGCGGAGCCGGAGGCGGCCTGTCAGTCCCAGGCAGCCTGGGGCGGGGCCGGAGGGGGCAGAGGCGGAGCAGCCTGAGGAGAAATGGGGGAGGGGGGGAGCGGGGCGGGGTGGAGGTGGGGGGGGGGGGGCGGGGAGCTGCGGTGGCGGGAGGAGGAGGAGAAGGAGAAGGAGAAGGAGAAGGAGGAGCAGGTATCTCCCCGTGTGGGTGGGCCTGGGGACAGGGACCTGGAGACCTCAGTGCCCTGGGCCCCAGCATGGCCCAGCTCCCCAGCCCAGCCCCGAGTGCTCAGCCCCAGGGCCAAGGCCACAGGCAGGGTCCGAGCGGTTCCTGCTGCTGCCCCGAGGGTCGCCAGCCCGAGCCCTGAGAGCTGGAGGTGGGTGTCTGATGTGCGCAGGGCAGGGGAAGGCGGAGTGGCCTCCTCTCCAAGAGAGGGCTGCAGGCTGTGGAGCAGGCGTGCTGTGGTGGGGACAGAGCAGGTGCCTTTGCTGTCCCCAGGCCTTCACGTGGCTCTCGTGCTCATGGTCGGCCCCATCTCTGTTGACAGCCTTTCATAAAGAAATGTGCTGCCTGCAAAAGGCCTGCCCTTGGGCCTAATCCTGCACCCTAATATTGGCATCACCTTGCAGGGTGGCCAGGAGTGGGGAGAAAAGCCCGGCTGGGAGGAAAACAGTCACCCAGCTTTGGGTTTTTTGTTGGTTTGCTTGTTGGTTTTGCTTTTAAAATAATACCATTTAGGCTCTAAATAAAACCTGCAAGGAAAAAGGTATCAGGCATACCAGGCTGGCCACATTTCAAGCCTGAATCCATTCAACAGCCACGCAAACCACCGCTCGCTCCCGCTGTGCACACTCCACCACCTGCCTGCAGGTACAGGCAGCCGCCCTGTTTCTTGAGCGCTCTCCAGGAGCAGCACCACCAGGCATCTCAAAAAACCCTCCTGCTTGCAAAACCTTGAGCAGGGGTTAATGGGGGACAATTTCTCCTCTTTTCAGGCCTGCTGGTTAAAGACTCGTCCATGGAGAGATGGCTCAGGACCACGGCAGGGCCAGCGGCGCTGCTTTCTGGATGCCATGGCGGCGATGGGCAGAGGGACCGGTTGTCAAATCCCAGGTCTGGGTACCCGTGTGGGGTGTGAGGGTCCCCCCTGCCTGGCTTTTCCCAGCAAAGTCGCAGCCGGTGCTGTCCCCATGCTGCAGCCCCGGGGCCAAGGCTCAAGGAGCCAGGCATTTCTGTGGGTGCTGCACCCTGCCGGGCCCCAGCGCCGTCTGCCCTGGGCTTCCCCCGCTGTTCTCTCCAGCTCTGCTTTCTGCCAGGGCCGGGGCACCGCAGAATGTCTTGCCCGCTCCCCACAGCCGTCCTGACCCACGCCTGCAGCTTGTACTGTTGTGTCCGCAGCATCCAGCGTGTGATTTGGGGGTGGCAGGTCTCTCTTGTGGCACCCTGGGAATGGGGACAAAGCAAACGCCATCGCTCTCTTTTGCTCTTTGTCCCCAGGGTGAGCAAGCGGAGACGTCCCGTGTGCTGGAGAGCGTCCTGCAGGGAGGTGACAGCGGATTGCAGAGCAGCGCTGAGACCCGCCTGACAGCCAAGGCGCGCGGTGGCCGCAGAGCAGCCCAGGTGAGCTGTTCTCTTGGAGGCCCCCAGAGCAGCCACGGCTGCCCCGAGGGGTCTTGCGGGGAGGACGGGGTCATCTGCATGGTGGCTGTGGCACAGAAACAATGAGCTGAAGCCCCGTGGTCATGGCTGGCCGGGTCAAAGTCTCCGAGTGTCTCAGCCATTCTCCCCAGGGGCATTTAAGCTGGGCACTTTTCCAGGGTGTGAAGATGGATGGTGGTGACGTCCTGGTGGCTCCGTCTCACTCCCACTTCAAAGTTGTGATGTCCAAGATCCGGGGCCACGTGAAGGCCCTGGCAGAGATCTCCAGGGAGTTTGTGATCCATTTTCTGGTATTGTAGGGCTACAATGTGCTAGGGTTATGGGGTGACAGGGTTGTAGTATGCCAGAGTTTAAGCAAGTTACAGGTAAAGCGTGTTACTTTTATGGAGAGAATCTGTTTGTTGGCCCTGGGTTCCTGGGGTTAGGTTGTTTTTGCCTTATCCTGTGTTCTGCGTGGTCTTTTTTTGTGGAGAGTCCTTTTTTTCAGCTTGTTTGCCTTTTTAGGGTTTGGAAAGGAGCCTTTGGTTTGTGTGCGAAGTTTCTTCTGGTTGTTTTTTGCTGTTCTGGTGGATTGTGCTGTGTTTTCTGTCTTGAAAGCATCATTTCTGGTCTAATATGTCTACTTCATGTCAGGCAGTGTCCCTTCTGGTGCAGTCTGACTCATTTCTGGTGAGTCGGTAGCTGTGTTGGTAGGTAGGTGGGTAGGGAGGTCCATGTGGTCCATGGAGAATGACTGCCAGCGACTAACGGGCAGTTCTGGGGAGGGGTGAGAGGACTTCTGGCCCATGGATAATGACGGCCAGAGGACTAAGTGTGCTTCTGAGCTTGTGTGGACTTCCAAATTGGAAGTCCAAATTGGACTTCCAAATTGTGGACTTGGTCATTTCTCCTGCCTTGAGGAAGAGCCCTGGGAAGACACCAGCCGCACAGAAGGACAAGGGTTTCCCCAAGGGTACGTGGCTTTCTGGTTTTTGCTTTTGAGTGAGCAATCTGCAAAGAGGCTGCTGTCATTAATTTTAGTGACATTTTGTAAAGTCCTGGACTGAGTTTCGTGTGACTTGAAGCATTGCTGACAAAATGGTGGAGGTTTGGGTGTTGTGGATGCTTCGGGTTTGAACGTCTGCTCGTGGTGGTGACTGCATGCAGTCTTAGCTCCTGTCTTAGCTCCTGTCTCAAGGCACAACATGTGCTTAGGACGAGGTTCATCATCCATGCTAGTGGATGTGAATCTGTATTTCAGATAGATTTCTTGATCGTTTTGGGTAGTGGGGGGTGAACTTCTTGTCAGATCTGATTCCATCATCCTTGGTCTTGCATCTTCATGTGGCTGGCGAAGAGCTCGTAGGAGGAGCGGGAGAAGGGTCAGTGCTGCCGTTTCCACATTGACCGCTTGTGCTGGAGTTATCAGGATTCTCTTCCATCGGTGGTTTCTTTGCAGGCATCTCTTGAAGCCACTTGTCTGTTTTGTGAAGGGTAGTGGACTTAACGGGAGACCTGCTTTAGCTTTTTTTGGTTGTTCTTGCATTCTTTGGCAATATCTACTTAAAAGTCTACTTCAGCAAAAGAAGAGGAAATCACTTTGGATTTCTGTGTCTGCCTGAAAGGACTAAGCTGATGATAGAGAGAACTGATGTGAAGAGCCATTTTTTGGCGATATTGGGTGCCCCATCTGACTTGTCTGTCTTTCCCTGTGCGTAGGGTGGTGGTTTGCGCATGGCACTGCTCTGTGCTGCTGGGTCCACGTCCCTGTTGGTTGCCAGATGCAAGGCAAAGGGCTTATCCTCATTAAAAATGACTTGTCTAATTTCAGAAATTGTCTGCATAGAGTTAAAGATGAAGTCTTCCTCATCTCTTTGTGCACTAGTAGAGAAGCGGTGGGGGGTTTCAGGGCAGTGCCTGTGAACGAGCCTTTAGGAGATGCTGTCCCTTGACCCTCAGATGGGGCAATGAAGAGTTTGAGAAAGTCACAGGTGTTTTGGTGTTCACCAAAGCAGTTTTTTTTTCTTTTGTAGCTTTTGTAGCTTATGTTTCTTATGTAGGAGAGCTGTGAGGCTGGGAGGACAGGCTGTGGGTAGGAGGGAATGTGCTTAGTTGCATATCAAAGGAAGATAAATATCTGAGTAAGGTCAGCGCTCAGAGTTCTGGCTGTTTACATGTGGACCTGAACTTTTACCACAATGGATTTGCTTGCACTTCTCTTCTAGTTCATGTGTGGGTACAGGAAAGAAGGCAGCAAACGTATACACTAGGTCAAATCCCTTTTTATTGCCGGCCATAAAGGTGCCTCTTGGCTGGGAGCCTGAGAAGGACGCCGTGTTACAATTGATTCCTTATATGCAGTCTTAAGGCTACTCACGTATTCATTTTGACAGTCTAAAAAACTCTCTTGGATTTGACCATCAGGTGGCCTGTTAGCATTCACTTTTGAGTATTTTTTCACATGAAGCCCTGTGCAAGAATGCTTAATGCATATTTCCTAGCTGAGTTGGCACTCTTTTGGTGCAACTTTGCTGCTTTCAGCTGGTTTCCGTCTGGTTTCTTCTAACAGTAGAGCCACTTGTATAGGCGAGGTCACAGTCGGTCAAGTTCTCTTGCGCATGTCTTTGAAGCCATCTTTACATAGCAGCTTTTCTTATGTACTGCAATGTGCTGGTCAGTTTTTTCACCCGGGCTAGTTCAAAGCCTGCACAGCAGGACGTAACCACTGCCTGACAAGCTTTCTTTATATCCCACGGGAGCTCGATGGTGATAATGCCATTTCTAGCTTTCCCTAGGAGACAGGGAGGAGCAAAGCTCCTGTATCACAGCTTGGCTTGGTCTGGGAAGGCAAACTGAAAAGCACGTGGCAGTCACAGACACTTCTGTCCTGGGCCGTGAGCTGTGCAAATGCCAGCAGAAAGCTCTGGGAACACTTTGCACACAGGCCAAGGTGTTCCTGCTGCTACCCCAAGTGTCGCCAGCCCGAGCCCTGACATCTGGAGACCGATGTTTGACAGCAGCGGGGCAGGGGAAGGCAGAGTTGCCTCCTCTGCGACAGGAGGCTGCCAGCTTTGGAGCAGGCATGCTGTGGTGGGGTCAGACCAGGTGCCTTTGCTGTCTTCTGTCCTTCCTGTGGGTCTCATGCTCATGGACAGCCCCATCTCTGTTGACAGCCTTTGATAAATGGGGATTTGGAGAAGTGGAAGTTGTTTCTCCTCCTAGTGGGAGCACGCATGGGCCTTTGTTGTCAGAGGAGCAAGTGGGGAATGGTCCACACCACCAATCAGGTGGCAATGTGCGGTTGGAACCCTCTTGGTTGCTTACCCTTTGATTTCAGTGCTGTCCTCTAGTCTGAATCTTGCAGTGGTTTTGCTGAGGCATAAAAATTAAAGGGCTAAAGCAGATCATCCTCACCCATGCACACACCTTCCCCCCAGCTCCAGGTGAACAGCCAAAATCTCTGGGGGGACGTTGTTTTATGAAACGTGTATCAGATATCCAGCATCAGGGGACCTGTGTACAGCGAATGGCTGCAGGTGCCTGGGGCTTGGCTGGTGTCACCTGGAAGGGAAAGGGAACAAAGGTGACCATGGGGACTTGTTACCAAGTACATTTATTTGTAATTTCTCATTGTATGTTGCTGTATGTGTGCCGTGCAACATTTAGCTCGCAGTACTTCCTCCTCTCCTCCCCCTCTTCCTCCTCCCGATCGTCTTCCTCCACCTGCTGTTCCTACTCCTCTTCACTGTCATCCTTTTACCCTTCTTCTCCTCCTTCTCTCTGTCCTCCTGTTTGTCGTTGCTGTAGTTGTCCTCATCCTCCTCCTCTTCCTCCCCCTTCCTCCCACTTCTCTCCACAACTTCATCCTAAGCCTCCTTCTCCTGTTAGTTGTCCTTATTCTCTTGTTAATCCCCTTGCTCATCTTCTTGTTTCTCCTCCACCGCTTTCTGTTTCTCCCTCACCTCCTCCACTGCCTCTTCTTCGTTCTGTTCGTCTGTTCATCCTGTATGTCATCCTCCTCTTCCTTCTCTTCATCTTCCTCCTCCTCATCGTCCCATTCCTCTTAATTCTCCTTCTCCTTTTCCTTCCTCTTCCTCCTCTTCCTGCCCCTCTACCTCCTCCTTGTCCTTCTCCTCTTCCTCCTCTTTTTTCTTCTTTCTCATGTTTGTCCTCCTCCTCCTGTTCTGTGTCTTGTTCCCCTATCTTCTGCTCCTCCTCCTGCTCCTCCTTCTTCTCTTCCTATTCTTCCTCCTGCTCCTGGTGCCACCTGTTCCTCTTCTGACTGTTCCTCGTGTTCGTCTTCCACCTCTTCTTTCTCCTCCTCTCGCTCCTCATGTTTGTCCTCCTCCTCCTGTTCTGTGTCTTGTTCCTCCTTGTTCTCATTCTCTTTCTATGTTCCTTGTCTGCTTCATCCCCTTCCTCCTCCTCCTGCCGTCCATCAGTTCATCCTGTTTGTCTTCCTTCTTGTTCTCCTCCTCCTGTTTGTCCTCCTGTTAATTCTCTGTGATGGGGTCATCACAACCCGGTTTGTTGGGTTCCTGGAGCTGGTGATAGATGAAGGGATTCCCCATTTAGAAGCGGCTTTCCATATGCCCTTTTCTTGTGTCAACATGAGAACAACGACAGGCTGACAGTGGGGGTTTTAAAGGGTTTGTGGGCTGGACAGGGCGGGAAAATGAGCTCATTCCACTGGGCACTCTGTCCTGTGCTGCTAAAAGGTGGTCTCGGGCTGATCGACTCTGTGTTACCATTTGTGGTGGTAAGTTGATTTCTTCCTGTAGGGCTGTAATAATCTCTGCGGTTTCATTAATGGCTTTTTCTAATTCTCTTGACACATTTGCAGTAGCTTGCTCTAGTTTTGCAACCCCTAAGCATGGGATAAAAGCTGTTACAGACAGGGGGAACGTAGTGCCACATGTCATCAGAGGGCTGTAACACGTTTTCCCATAGCTATCAGTAGCTCGGAGCTCCAGAGGCAGAAGAGATAGTGGTTCTAACCTGTGCGGAAGGTATTAATGCACTTAGAATCCCCTTTTCAGCTCAGGTGGAGGGTAAATCCTGGAATGCCCTTTCTTCACCTATCCCATATTGCCCTGGTAGTTGTGCAAATAGGGCAGTCTGATCTTCAGGTAAGTCTGAATGATGCAAATGATTTCCTGTGCAAGGGTTAGCATGTGCTGGATTGGGTTGTTCAGGTAAACGAGTGAGGCTGGGACCCAGAGGAGATGACTCAGAGCATCAGGATCCTCTGGGCCCGTAGTGGCAGCCAAACTCTTACCATTACCTTTAGTTCGATTGTGGCTTCCTGCAGAACAGCAAGTGAATCTCTCTGTGAACATCCACGTTGTCTGGCAGTGTGCAGGGCCGGATGAACTCCCTCCAGGAAGAAATGGCCAGTGTGATGGCTTATTCGAATGGGTTTCACGTAAGGGCTTCTGGAGAATCTCCCTTGCCCGCTCAGTGGATGTGGTAGATGGGAAGGTTTGGAGGAATGTGTGGAGGAATGGCGATTGCCTTTAGGGAGAGCTCAGGGTTAGGAGGAAGAGGGTGGGGCTGCCGTGCCCCCATGACGCGGGCCTTTTGTCATAATGCGCTGGGTGAGGTGAGGCACTGGCGGCAGCCTATGCACTTGTCGTCCAGGAAAGCCCTGGGCGGAATGCTGAGGCCGGGCGCCCGAGTAGCCGTAGCGAGCGGTTGGGCCTGGGAGCGCTGCGTGCGAGAGAGGGAGCGGAGGAGGAGCCGGGGCCGTGGGGGCCTCTCCCCATCATGTGGCCGCCTGCTGGGCTGTGAGGAGGAGCATGCCGTGCGTCCACTACAAGTTCTCCTCCCAGCTGAGCTATGATGCGGTCACCTTCAGTGGCCTCCACATCCCCCTGTGTGACCTCAAGCGCCAGATCATGGGCCGTGAGAAGCTGAAGGCGACCAACTGTGACCTGCAGATCAGCAACGCCCAGACCAACAAAGGTGCATGGGGGTGGCGGGCGCGGGGCCTTGGGCACCTAAAGCTCCCTGTTTATCTGCAGATGTGTCCTGGTTTTGTCTGGGACAGAGTTGGTTTTCTCCCTAGTAGCTGGTGTGGTGCTGTGGTTTGGATTGAGAATGAGAGCATGAGAATAATGTTGATAGCACACTGATGTTGTAGTTGTTGCTCAGGAGTGTTTGTGGCAGTCAAGGACTTTTCCGCTTCCCATGCTCTGCCAGGTGCAGAAGAAGCTGTGAGGGGGCAGAGCCAGGAGAGCTGACCCAAACTGGCCAGAGGGCTGTTCCATACCATAGGGCGTCATGCTCAGTATAGAAAGTGGGGGGAGTTGGCTGGGGCTCAGCGATTGCTGCTCGGGGACAGGCTGGGCATTGGTCGTTGGGTGGTGAGCAGCTGCATTGTGCATCACTTTGTGCTTTGTATGTTCTTTTATCATTAGTAGAAGCAGTATTACTATTTCTGTTCCTCTGCTGTCCTATTAAACTGCCGTTATCTCAACCCATGGGTTTTAACTTTTTCCCCCCCAATTCTCTCCCCCATCCCTCTGGGGTGTGGGGGGAGGGTGAGCAAGCGGCTGTGTGGTGCTTAGTTGCCGACTGGGGTTAAACCACGACAAGATATTTAAACTATGTTCAGGAGAATGTCTGTGAAGAGACTTAAGAGCACAATGTTAGGGGTCCTAGGGATGCCATTGGATTGCATGACACGCGTAGGTAGAGATACATTTCAGAAGTCTTGTATTTTTCTACTACTGTTGAATGAAATTGTCAAGAGCTTTTGAAAAATGGTTAATTTGCCTGAAGGGCTTTTCTGCAGAAGGGTCTCTGAATTTTGTCTTCAATTGCTAAGGTACTGTCAGCTTCACACATGCCAGCAGGCTGAGTGGCCAACTGGCTGGCGTCACTACTGGAATGGTTGGGTCTGTGTCAAACAGAGCCTTAAAACCAGACTGATGGATGGTACTAAATGTGATGGAGCCCAATTCTTATCCCCAGGAGAAAAAATGTTTTGAGATAGGGCAAACATGTATTCTATTATAGCAGGTGAGGAACGGAAAGCAAAGTTTTAGAAGAGAAAATGATGCTCATAAAGATTTTACCCCATAAAGTGTTACTGCAATATACATCATACCAGTTTTACAAAGTGTGTTGCTTTGTTTTCATCCGTACTCAGAATGCGGTGAAGAAAAAGTGTCTGCTTCCCTAGGTTCTGTTAAGCATGGTGTTCCCTAAAGGTGAGGTTAAAGAAGGAGTATCTGTCATGCTTTAAAGAGCATCCCTCTTGTTCACCAGTGACCAGATCCTCCTCTAGGTCGGTTGTGTTGCCCTTTGACCTTTGTAAAAGGAGTCTAAAATTTTAAACTTGGTCTATTAGTGACACAGGTGCTTCCTGAAGCTTTCTTAAGGGTGTTTTCCATGTGAAAATGCAAAAATCCCCCCATGGTTTTCAGAGCAAAGCTAGAGAATACATTTCAGTGTAATGTATACGTATACCAAATTTTTGCTTGAAATGCATAACCATGAATTTCAGTTTTTATTCATCAGATGTAGATGCGTAAACTCACTAGTAGTAAACAGGGTTTTAAATATGACTGTGTCCTGGTTTCGGCTGGGATAGAGTTAATTTTCTTCCTAGTAGCAGGCACAGTGCTGTGTTTTGGATTTAGTAGGAGAAGAATGTTGATAACACGCTGATGTTTTTAGTTGTTGCTGAGTACTGCTTATGCTAGTCAAGGACTTTTCAGCTTCCCATGCTCTGCCAGGTGAACAAGAAACTGGGAGGGGGCACAGCCAGAATAGTTGATCCAAACTGACCAAAGAGCTATTCCATACCATAGCACATGATGTCATGCTCAGTATAGAAACTGGGGGGGGTTGGCTGGGGAGCAGCGATCGCTGCTTGGGAACTGTCTGGGTATCGGTCGGCGGGTGGTGAGCAATTGCATTGTGCATCACTTGCTTTGTATATTATTATTACTATTATTATTATATTGCTATTATTATTATTTTACTTTATTTTATTTCAATTATTAAACTGTTCTTATCTCAACCCAGGAGTGTTTCTCACTCTTACTCCTCCGATTCTCTCCCCCATCCCATCGGGGTAGGGGGAGTGAGCGAGCGGCTGCGTGGTGCTTAGTTGCTGGCTGGGGCTAAACCACGAGAGACTGGAATAAAATGATATGATGGACTCTTTTAAGATGCTGGGAAGGCAGACTGGATGGTTGGGAGCTATTTTAAATGTCAGGGGGGCAGGGGTGTCCGCTTCCATGCTTACTCTAGAGGCGTGTTCTATAAAGGCAGAATTCCCTTCAAAAAGCCTGCACTCAGGAATGATGCATTTCAACTTGCCGCCTCCTCTTAATTTGATCTGAACTTCTTGACCTGTCTTTTAGAATAGATGTTCTCACAATGTTGTGGAAGAACTGTGAACTCCAGAGCTCAGGATTCCTGAGTGCTCTTTCCTGCCCTGTAACATTCTGACTCAAACCCCTTGGAGCATGTGCTATTCTGCTTCTCAGGCAAGAGACAACAAACCAACAACCAAACAACAAACCCCAGCTGGGACCTGACCTGGTCTTAGTGCAGATGGCAGGCTGTCTTCTGTGTTCTGTCAGTCCTGAGTGACCTTGGAGACCAGTGTGCTGTTGGCATTCAAACTGTTTTAAATGAGTGGAAAAGATTTTGCTGCTTGTGTGTGACTACCAAACCTGAAGACTTCTAGGAATGTCCCGTTAGTGTGTTGAAACGATAAAAGCGCAGTGTTACATAGAAAGCTTTGCTTTCATACCTGTGAAGGGATTGCCTGAAGTGCTATGTAATGACATCTTAATAGACATTCTTACAAACTGAATACTGTTTTGTTCTGTATTTGTGTTGTTTTCAGAATACACAGATGATAATGCCCTGATTCCAAAGAACTCATCAGTGATTGTTCGAAGAATCCCTGCTGGAGGAGTAGAAGGTACCAGCAAAACCTATGTTGTGTAAGTATCCATACAGCATTGTACCCTTTGTTAGGGCTTTCAGTGTGTTAGCTGGTTTTGTGGATATTAGTTTACAGAGGCATTCCGATTGCATCTTTGTTGTTAAAGCTGCTGTTAATTTTGGTTGTCATGGGGTAGATTGTAATGTACCTGTCCCAAAGTCGACTGGGACATGGGGTTCAAACTCCAACAGTGGTAACTTTTAAGATGATTCTCTTGGGCTTGTTCTTGGGCTTGATTTTTCTGAGACCCAAGTTGTAGATGCTGTTTCCTCTACGTGGACTGGTCTTTATCATATCTTCTTGCTTCTATTGCTTTTATAGTGAAGAGAGATAGGCATTGTAGTGTGAACTCAGAACTTGTTCCCATCTCAGAAGTGTCTGATTGTTGGGGTTTGACTCTTTCTTGCCTTTGGGGGAGAGAGGGTGGGATATGGCAGGTATTCTTATGCCCCAAGGCTGGGGGTTTTGCATCCTAGCTGTAGAGGAAAGACCAAGGGTTGCCAGCTGGCGAACCGTGCAAACAAGAAGTTCCATTCATAAGGGATTCGTATCAGTTTCCTAAAGACAACATCCATTTCAGGCAAGAGAAAAAGAACAATATCCCAAAGTGTATTGCCTTTTGTGCGAGTACGATGAAGGAATAGTTAATCCTTTCCAAACCTGAAATGCAGGAAGCAGTTTAGCACGTTGCCAACTGTTGCTAGTTCTCTTTCTAAGTCTGTTTTTACCCTAAGCTGATATCTGTGCTCCAGGTTTTAGTTCTGTATTCCTAAGATTTACGGAGGACAGAGAATCGGGTATATTGATTAAAATGACAGATACTCAAATGCAATCCTGCCTACAGCATCACTGCTATCATTTCTGTATTCACAGAGTCCAGTTGTGTATCAGCTGCATTAGCACTGTTTGAATGGTCACGTTTTCCAGCCTTCTTAAAGACAGGCCTCTCCACCACAGTTAGTATTGTTATTAGGTGTTATTAGCTTGTGGTTTTGCCATGTCCTTCTGATGTGGGTTCCCCATAAATAAAGTATACTGATGAGTTACAGTGTGTCTTGAACAAACAGTACAGCAGCATCCTGGCACCCGTGAAGCACTTGCCAGCCAAAAACCCTGAATTTGTGTGACTCTGCATGTAAACTTTGGTCATATTACTGCAGCAGTTGTTGCAGTGCTTTCAGGCACTACCGCGTAATTCTGGACACCACAGCGCTGTGCTTATAAACGTGGCCTTGTTTTGGGGGTTAATTTAAGGATGTATGCTCAGTGCTGCCTTGTGAATGCATCCTCCGTTTCTGGTTGGGTGGCACCCTCTCCTGGTATTGTAATGCTGCCCTAAAGTGAGAGGACAGATGCTGCTGGCATCAAAGCTCAACTAAATCCCTGTGTGTGGGGACAAGGAAAGAATGGCACTGCTGTTGTAACGTTGAAAACTAGCCGTGCAGATTAGCTTTTGATTCCTCTGTCTGGAAACATTGCAGAAACTGCTGGTAGAGTGGTTAATGTTTGGGAATGCTGACCGTATGCTGTAATGGTGGAGAGGCCTTCAAAAATGCATTACTTACCTTGCAGTTTGTTCTTGAAGGAGAATGTACGAAGAAGCCCCTGTGTGGTGGTCTCAAGCATTTCCTTGTACTTCCTCATCTTCAGGAGGTACGGGCTCTATTTTAAGTTCTGATCACCTCCATTTCTCTTCCAGAAGTCGAATGGAGCCAGTGAGTGGACCATCAAAACCAGTACGTAAAAACACATCTCACACTTTATTCTAAACACTGCACTTAATTCTAAACAATGTAGCTTTGTATTAATTTTCCAAACAGTAAGTCACTGAATACTTTACAAAGTACACTGAAAATAATTTTCCTGTAGTGATGGTTACTTCTCAAACAAAATTAAGTATTTTTTTAAATTTTGGCACAAGGCTAGAGCCTGGTGCATTTGTCGGTGAAATCCCTGTCTTTTGTCCTAACCTCTGCCTGCAGTATGCTTTTGGAGCTCGGTGACTTCAGGGTTGGATGCTGCTTTAATTTCCCAAGAGGTTAAGCCTTTTTTTATTGTACCACCATATGATTCTAAACATATAGAGAAGGAATGATGAACTGAAGTGAGGAATCATTTTCTGCATGCAGAGATTTTTTTCCCTAGAGTCTGCTAAAACTGCTCCCTTGAATTCTTCCACTGCGTTAGGCACTAAAGGACAAGAGCGTTTTCCACGGAAGGCTTTTAATCTCTCTTCTGATCCAGTTAGTGACCCCTTGAGGAGAGCTGTTCAGTTTACATTGTGAAATGTTATTCTACGCTTTTGAACAACTTCAGGCATAATAAGCAGTGATTCGAGTGTCTTTCTGCTAAGGTTTTACTGGGGTGAGCTTCACTGCTGCTTGTGGCGTAATAGAATTGAGTATACTGGAAAAGGAGCAAGCGAAGAGTTCCCCTTTTTCCTTGTGGAAAAATTGCCCTCCAGTCATTAGTTCTCAACAAACACAGCAGTCCATTACGAACCAGTGGCCTGAGGACTTCATTCCTGCAAGCTGTTCCGTAGGTAGCTGGGAGGGAGGAGTGTGGCTGCAATTTATTCTCATAAATTCCTTTTTAGCTGAAAATTGGCAGCTTCCTTACCCCTTTGACTCTTAAGCAGTTGTGAGCATTTGACAAGGGTCCCTCTCTGAGATAGTCTGGAGCAGTAAGTTGATCTCAGGCGGGTTTGGTGAGTTTGGTTTCTTCTCATTAACCACAGAGGCACTCTGGAGCTGTCACAGGTTTGGACACTTTTTTGAACAAATACAGATTACACTGGGTTGGAAATGCCTCTTTCAGTGATACTCAGAGGATACAATGCAGCCTTTCAGGCTACAGTAGAGGTGAACTATTGCTGTGTTTTGATTGTAGAACTTGAATATGTATTTAATGTTTTGTGCACAGATCAATGACTCTTCTGGATCTATTTCTCTGGCCCAGCTTATTAAGGTATATCTAGATATATTCTTGTCAAATGCTTAAAACCAAAAGTGTTTGCTTTGTATTTTTAAATCTTATACTGTGATCTATAGCTGGATAACTCTTGTAATGTGAACAGAACTTTAATTTAGATTTTACTAATTTAAAAGTATTTATTTTAACTGTAAAATATGTGTGTATTTTGATACTGTCCTGTAAAGAGTAGTTGCCAGTCTGGGAAGATAGAAGGGGAGTACCTTATCAGCCTCAACGTAATGTTGCCGTATTACTCACCTTCAAGACGCAAAGAAGCAGCACTGCAGAAGCTGTTTACCGTTTTTCATACGTTTCATTCATTTTGTGTTGGAAACTAACACAACTTTCAGAGAAGAATTATATGGTCTGTAAGTTATGGACATTTCAGGGCGGGTTGCAGCAGCCAAACGAGAAGCGTTTCTGGAACATGGACGATTGCATGGCTATTTTTGAATTTCTAGTCACGATAGTTACAATTCTGTTCTGTGAATGCTGCAGAGTTTCATACATCATAGTACATCTACAGTGGACAGCACAATCTAATTTGTTTGAGCGCAGGCTGTGTCAATTGTGTAAATGTACCTGACCGTTTATAGGAATATGCCAATGTGTATGTGTGGCATATTAGCAGATGGGACCTTCTGAAACTGTTGCAATGCCGTGTTTTGCTGTGGAACTGCTTGTGTTCTGTGCTCAACAATGTGTAGCTTTGCCTGGTGATTGCACTAGTGATTGCACGTTGTGCAAAGGCGTAGTGCTAGCCAATGGAATGAGTGGTCTTTCGAGTGACAAAGATTAGAGAAGGCCGGGCCTAGTGCAGAGGAGCTGCTTCTTTCTTCTGAAAATAAAGGCTGGAGTTCATTTCCAAGAAAGAGAAATCTCTTCCCACTCGTAACTTCTTCCCTCACTCACTGCAGAAATTACACTGTGTACATTTGGCCAAAAAAAAAAAAAAAAATTAGTTTGGAAGGTATCCACCAGAAGAAATTGGACTCCATTAGTGCTGTGCCTAAATGTGTCCTTGGTTCTGTAAACTCATGTGAAGTTTTCCTCTGCAATGTGAAAAACTGTCCAAGTGGTGTAGACATTTCAGCTTTTGAGAACGTTTAAAGAAAAATACAGGAAAATAACATAAAGCAGCTCAGAACTGTTACTTGCTCTGACCTCCTGAGTGCAGACTGGCTTAGCATGGAGGCAATGTGTTGTAAAAAGTTTTCCAGTTTGTTATTCCTATGTATTAAATGCCATATTTGAGTTTTGGTCTATTCCTAGAATGTGTTTTCTGTGTTTTGGAAGTGTTCTGTAAACCGTTTGGATTCAAACAAACTAGTCAAGTATCTGTAAAGTTGTCTATAAATGTTAATGGCAGTGACTTCATAGATGTTGATCTGGATGATGTTACAGTTGAGAAAAAAACTGTCTATATGAATGACTTGACAGATGTTGATGTGAATGATGTTACAGTTGAGAAAAACTGTCTATATGAAACAACCATTTAATAAAATACTGAAACTAGATGGTTGCTTTTGTGAATGAATGCATCTAAAAGCAAAAATATGCGCTGTTGATCTGAAAGATAGGTGCTTGAAGGTCCAAGTCATTTACAGTCCCTCCCTTCGTCCCTGCTTATGTCTGGACTAGTGTGCAATAAAAAAATCTGACCAAATACTGGTTAAACAAAAGCAGCTGGCTTCAAGAATTTGAAGATCTCGTTGTGCGTAAGGTTTATGAAGAAGTTAGTAGGGGGGAACGTGCAGTTTGGACTGCCTACAGCACATGATGGTGACATTTCTACTGAAAAGAATCCTTTGTCTTGCTGAGGGATTCTAAAAAGCTTGATTCCTTTCATGCTTCTGTGTCCGAAACTCAGTTTCAGCAAGCAGAAACAACTTCCCTTACTGCTAAGTTGAGTGTCCTTTTAATGCTGCAAAACGTAAATCATGATAGTGGCATACATCTTTCTCAGTTAAATGTACAGCGGAGATCTTCTCCTTCACATAGTCTGGAGCTTACTATCAGTTCAAAAATACTGGACAGTGTAATTGTTTCTACGCAGAGCTTGAGTCCACGTGGAAGAAAATGGGACTGGTTCCACAAGCCTTTATGTAAGGTGCAGACAGAGCCCAAGGTTTTGGGTGCCCAGGAATGCTCTTGTCAAGCAGGTTACCGGGCACCCAACCCCCACGTAAGGGCGTAAGGACTCCCCAGAACATCTTCAGCACAACTCTGTTTTATATGAGTAGCTGTTTTGGTGGAGCCTCAGCTGGCGTTGTGCTGCTCTTGACAGGACTGGGTGAGTGCTGTGGTGTTTGGCCATGTGGGCTGCATTGTGTTTCTCATGCATGTGTCAAATCCTGACCTGTTAAACAGACTGCCAATCTGGCTGAAGCCGATGCTTCCGAGGAAGATAAAATAACAGCGATGATGATACAGTCTTGCCAGGAATATGATCCATCCAAGTAAGTGTTGCTGATGTCAGATCTGTTCTTTGAAGATGATGGAAAAGCTGCAGAGATGCTTGTTGGAACAAGAGAGACACCTTTGCATACCTTTTTCTTTCTTTCCCCAAAATCTTTCAGTTACCTGAAGAAAGCCTTGGGTCCACCTCCACCATCTTACACTTGCTTCCGTTGTGGAAAACATGGCCACTATAGGAAGAACTGCCCAACACATGGGGTAAGATTGTGGGGGACTGCTGGTGTTCGGTAGTTTGTCATTGTTTTTACCTTGGCAGTCATGTAACAATACAGAAACACTCCTATTAAGAGTTGTTTCTCTTGGGGTGAAACACAGAGGTTACCTGGCAATGTTGCAAAGCCCTTCAAGCTTCCAGGGAAACCTGCAATTACAAATGCAAAAATGTCTTTTTTCCAGGTCATAGACATTGAATATGTCCATAGACCTTTCTCTGTGGACTTTCACGCACATTTTTGTATATTTCAATATCACTGGAAATGTTTCTGGTTTTAACTCTTTTTAATGACTGGTTGTAGACAGGTTTCAGGATTCGGTCTAAACCCAAGATGTTTCTGTTGACCCCATCTTGTGACTATGTGCGTGTTTTAGGTACACAAGCCTCTGGTTGAGTATTCATGCTATTGAACGTTCGTCACTGAATGTATCTGCATGAGGTCTGAATTCAGCCTTCATCTAGAGATGGTGAACACAAGTTTCCCCAGCGAGTGATTCAGAGCAGCGAACTGAGCTCTCGCGCTGAATTGCGCTGGGGAGGAGGAGCGGGTTTGTGTCTCTTCTCTGAGTGGATGGCGAGCGCAGGGGTATTTCCCCCTTCAGGAACCTGAAGTTAAGCCAAAGAATGTCAAATGAGTTCAAAACACTGCTCAAGCCTTTTGAACGTCCTGGCTCTGTTCTTTTAGGAAAAGAAGTATTTTAGTTGAGCAACCCTTACGCTAGGTACAAGGAGAGCACTAAAGGCTTTTGCTGCTTCAAATAGTCCTTGAAATGTCATTTTAATTGTGGGTCCTGACATGAGATATGTCTGCATTTCTTTCCTTAACAGGACAAACAATTTGAGTCTGTTCCCAGAATTAAAAAGAGCACAGGAATTCCCAGGAGTTTCATGGTGGAGGTGAAAGATCCCAACACCAAGGGTGCTATGCTGACGAAAAGTGGAAAATATGCAATACCAGCTATTAATGCGTAAGTAGGGAATTAATTGGACTGACCACAAAGGGAACGAGAGAAACCATGTGTAAACGTCTGAGTGGCAATGCAACCAAGTTGGCTGGCATCTGGAATTACGAGGGAGGAAGCATTGTCATTGTAGCTTACCCTTAAAATCTGTGATACTTTCTACCATTAAAATAGGGCAGTCCTTCTGTTCCTGCCCCTGCAAGTTGGTGAAACTTGTGGTATGCTAAGAATCTGTATTTCTGCAAAACGTTTCAGTAGTGTTTACAGCGGAGTCGGTCTCTGTGAACGCTCATTTTGCTTCTGGGTTATGCTTCAAAGACTTCCTGCAAAATGTAACAAAGAGCTGTTGGACTGAGCTTTCCTGCCCCCCTGACTTTTATCCAATCCCATGTGTGAAACAGGCTGAAGCTTTCCTGTGGCTATAAACTAAGAAAACACTACTGTGTGCTGACAAGAGTGGCTGTTTTCAAATGCACTTGGTAGCACTTGTGTTTTTCTGTCGTGGATCTCCTTTTGTAGAAGCTGTAACACAGACTTCCTCCATTAATCAAACGTAATTACTCAGAGACTAACTTTACCCTGAGCCTGCAATTTACACTTACCCTCTGGCAAAGGAGAGGTGGGATTCATTTCACCTGATTTCTAGGTGTCAAGGAATTATTTTTCCAGTCTGAGCTGGTTTCTGAGTTGATCCAATGAATGGGAGAGTTCTGCAGAAGGAAAATTCTTCCCCCCTCCCTCTTTTAGTGCTGTGGCTACAGGAAAGTAGTTCAAACAAAATGCCTACGTGTTAGAAGGCTAATGGGGTACGAGAAGGATTCCATCTATTCTCTTCCTTTGATAAATTCAAAGTTTGGAAAAGTTTTCCTTTAGTCATCTTTAACTCCTTCCTTTTTCCTTCCCCACCCCGCCTCCAGGGAAGCTTATGCTAGAGGCAAGAAGGAAAAGCCTCCCTTCCTACCAGTGGAGCCATCCTCCTCCTCCTCAGATGATCCTGTTCCAGAGGAGTTGTTGTGTCTCATCTGTAAAGATCTCATGACGGATGCAGCTGTTATTCCCTGCTGCGGGAACAGTTACTGTGACGAATGTAAGTGTTACTGCCCTGTCTGTTCATTCAAAACATCACATCTGATCTTTGGAAAGCAGAAATAGGAGATAACGAAATTGCGTTGTTACCACTTCTACTTAATACTTCAGTATACCCTGAACAGGAAAGGACTCTTCTTGTATAAAGAAAAAAAAAAAAAGAAAAAGGAAGAAAGCTTTTGTCCCCTTTTATGTATCTAGTTAAGTCCGCTTTACATGGGAAAGGACGAGTAAGAGAAGAGTGCGTAACTCTGCAGGTGATTACAGTATTAGATATGGAATGCATTTAGTTTGTCCACAGCCCTTTCCCTCATGCAAAATTATACAGCCAGCTCTGGTGCCTGACTGTGGTCTGCAACAAAGGGAGAGTTAGGCATTTAATACACATTCTTCTCCAAGGGAGAGCTGGTTAAGGTTAAACCTTCACAACTCAAACGTACTAATGAGTTTTTGAGATGTGTTTTGTTCATTAACTTGAGGTTGGTGACTTCTTGCTGTACTAGACAGTGGAAAAAAGACTAGTGGGGACATCAAGACACAGCCTACTCTACATCTTCAGGTGTGACTAGTGAAATATCAAAACTACGGTTGTGTGCTGCATACGAGACATTTGTGACACTATTGAACTTTTATAGCTTCATGCTCTCAATTCAAGACCACATTCACCCATTAATCATAGATGTATTTTGAGAATTGATTAGAAGCCAACAAATGTCCTCACTTTGGCTAAAACCTGTTTTGATGGTTCTAATTATTCACAGGCATTAGAACAGCGTTGCTGGAATCTGAGGAGCATACCTGCCCAACGTGCCACCAGACAGACGTTTCACCTGATTCTTTAATTGCCAACAAGTTTCTACACCAGGTACCATGATGCCTTTTACGTAAACTGTTTGTAAGAAAAGTCTATTTGTGAAAAGGTGAAAGGGAAGCAAATACTAATTTACATCTCCTTTAAGCAAGGCTAAATTGAACAAGGCCAAATTTACTTTTGAAATACATGATCTGTTGTTACAGAAGCTTACAGCCTGGCACATTCAGGTCACACTTTTGTTTAAGATGATTGCCTCACTTTCTGATTTGGTGTTAACACTGAAGGACTTTAAATACAGATACTCTGAGTCACCAGTCATTAATATCAGTGTCTAATGGGATGTGTTCATATATCTGTATGGTGATTTATTTTACGGTTGATAGCATTTATAAGAACACAAAAGCAATTTTACTCTGTGGAGGCTTTTGTTCGTGTATCTCCTGAAGTTCCATATGACCTTTTTGTAAATGTTTTTCTGCCTCTAGGCTGTGAACAACTTCAAAAATGGAACTGGCTACACAAAAAGGCTCCATACCCAGATTCAGCAACAGCAGCAGCAGCCGCCACCACCACCACCACCACCACTCCTGCCCGTCACACCTCCTGCTGCTCTGGTGAGTGCCACTCAACTGTCTAAACCTTCCCCTCTGTCAATCAGCAGTCTGTTGGAAGAGAAGGTAAGTTTTGTTTCAACATATGTGCTGATTCTTGTATTTTCATAGAGCTTATTTTCCAACTGTTTGCATTTATTCACAAGGGCTACCAGGTTCCTGTACAGAGACAGCCAGCAGTAGCAAGTGTTCTGGGCCCCCAAGGACAACCAATACCCACAGCTGGTAAGTAACTATAACTTCAGGATTTCCTGAAAAGAATGATCTTCAGACCAACTGAATGGATTTTTTTCCTTTTTTGTCTCCCCACTCCACAAGATCTTCCAATGAGAGCCAGAACAATTCGCTCAGCAGGTGGCAGAGCAGGCTGGGAACTATGAGTATTCTACAGAAATTCAGTAGATGACCACTTGTAACCTGTTAAACGAGGCCGTAACACATGACTTGTACAGCAGCTGGTTTATAATGAACTGAGTATGCACAGATCGCTGTTTACACGTGATTTTGCTAAGGAACTGATGAACGATAAGAAGATTCAAGAAGAGCATAGGCATTCGTTTTCCAGATAACTGCTTTCCATGTCCGTAAAGGAGAAGCAGATTGTCTGGAAGAACCAGGAGGAGTTCCACTCCACCTCTCTCGTTAGATGGATTGGGTGACTCAAGGGATCAGCACTGATAGGAGTTGCACATGTAGGTTGCTAGCTCAACTCTGGCAGAGATTCAGGTTGACCGATAGTTGTCCTTTGGCAGCCGTTGTTAAGGAACAGGCGTCTCTTCCTAAAGCTTCTCTGCAGTGACATCCTTCACCTCCTGACAGCCGTGAGAGGCTGGAAACTGAGGAGGTGGAGTTGCTGGATTTTCTGTGTCTCCCTATTCTGAGTGTAACCATGACCTCAAGGCACTTTGGAGGAGGTATGTGAGAGAAATTGTCTTCCTTTCCTCTTTTGTTTATTTCTGGAGGATACATGGAGAGATTTTAATCTGGACTGCAAACTGGTGGCTTTCGCTAGTATTCTGTTGACATTGTTGAACTTTTCGTAGGAATTAAAAGATCAGGCTTGTTTAAGGAAATCTTAAATTGGTGAAGGACTTTGAGAGGAGGAATGACGCTAATGGCCATAGGTGGAATAATGTGATGTGGTTCTTTAAAAAACTAATAAAAGAAAAACTTGTGAAGAAAAAACTCAGGGTAGCTGATGTTTTCTATCCCTCAAAATCACTTGGGCAGGAGTCTGAATAACTCTGTTATTCATGCTCTCAGGATCTTTCCTGGAGTAATGGCATTGAGTCACATGAAACCAATCAACAGCTGTGGTAGTTCATGTGATAGAAGTGAGTGGAAATAGCCTTACCCTTCCTGGATGTTTTTACACTAACAAAGCAGCAGCTGTTGTGTCTTGTAAGCAGAAACTCTTACATGTTAGCAAGTTCTTCACTTTGCAGTAGCATCATGTCAGCAGCTGAAAGAAGCTTTGATGTAAGTATACGGAGAGGAAAAAGTAACCCAAACCAAATTTGGGAGGAAAAAAATTGGGGACAGTGACTGTTTTGAACTACCTTCAGTATTTTTTTGTGTGTTCTGTTTTCACTAAGGTCCATGTCTCCTTGCAGTACTTCATCTTGCTCTAGAAGTTCATATACCGACTCCAAATCAAGATCCAATTCTTCCTGCACTCGCTCCTCCTCTCGATCATATAGACGTTCCTGTCCTCGTTCCTACTCAAGATCACCACCATATCCAAGAAGAGGCAAAGGGAAGAGTGGCAGCTCTCATTCTAGGTCAAGGGCACATGGTTATCACAGGTCAAGGTCCAGGTCACCCCCATCCAGAAGATCCCATTCATGGTCAAGATCTCCAGTATTTAGAGCCCAGTCTCCCACTAAATGGACAACACCTCAAGGGCAAGGAGAAAGGGAGTATTTTAAGAGACACAGAGAAGTTCCACCATACGATAAGAAAGCTCCCTATGGCAGATCTGCTGCCTTCCGACATCCATCTGAAAAGGAAAGATACAGCGCGTGGGAGAGGAAGGTGGACACCAATCATGAAAAATCTGCTCACATGGAACCTGCTGTGAAAAAAGTGAAGAAGGAGTAGCCAGACACAGACAGTGTTAGAACATCTTCCTCTTAAAAGGATGAGAATACTTTGATAGTATCCTGTAAAGAGTAGTTCCCATTTTGGGAAGCTAGAAGGGGAGTACCTTTTGGGGAGGGGGGTGTTGCAGAAGCCATTCTGGAACATGGACAGTTGCATGGCTATTTTTCTCTTTGTTTACTAGCTATACTTTACTAGTTATACTTTGTGTATAAACTCAAATCACACGTTCATAAGTAAAGTTAAGATTCTTTTAGCCTCGTGTATTCCCTGGCATGTCTGTATTATATTTCTAAGTAGCATCTTACCATAAGGGAACATAGAAGTCTCAAAAAAAAAATCAAACCAAAGGAAAAATCCTGGAGTGGGAGGGAAGACTTAGAGTTAGTTAGAAGTAATTCAAGTAAATGAAAGAGAAAGCAAACCCATTCCCTTCTTGTTTGCTCTGACTGTCCCTGATTTGGGCTGTGGGTGGCTGTCGCAGGGTGGAAGCCTGGCATCTCTCTTCACAAGTCCTCTCTCCCTCCCCCTGTAAAAGCTCTGCAGCCTCAGGTGCTTCTGGTCTTGGAGGCACAATGAGCTGCATTCTTAAAGCTACCTCAGGTCTTGGTCTACAGAGAGGGGTTTTGGTCTTGCTTTTGGTTTGGTTTCTCTTTTTTCATACACATATCCCTGTATGAACTTCAAAGCAGAACCTGGATCTGTGTGTGGCAGGAATAAATCACTGGAAAGCTTACCAATTCTTGTTGAACACTAAAGCAGCAAAACTAAAATTAGTGAAGTTGTTTTTGAAAAGAAGACGCACAAAATCTTATGCTTTGTGTATTTCTTCATTGTGTTGCCTTATGTTCACTGTCATTCTACACTTGCAAATTTGTCCTGCTGTTCCTGCAGCCAAAGCAAGCAAGTGGATCCTTTTTGGTTTAGTATGACTATTTCAGTAAGTGCAGGGATCTCTGGTTGGCATTTGTCCTTAGAGGCTGCAGAAATGCAGAGTCATGCCCATTGTTTTAGCGCGGTCAAGCACAGCTGTGATCCTTCCTGGCTGAACTTTGAGTTTAGCCAAGCCATTGGGTTTTAGGAAACCACTGTAATTTACATGCAGCACTGCAGCAGTGAGATTAGCCTTTTCCTGCTATTTTCTGTCCCCTTCCCCACTTGCTTTGTGTTAGTTTCTGTTTAGTCTTCTGTTGGAAGTGGGAGTTAATACATTGACTGTCAGTTCTGGGTTTTGGGGTTTGTCTTTTCTTTTTCTATTTTTTTTTCCCAATTCTTCTGCATTATTATCTTCGGGTTTCATCCAAGTTGCATACATTGCCTGAGGATGGAAACATTTACTCTGCTCCTGGGAGCAGGGAGGGCTCAGGAGCATATCTGAAATGCTTGTACAGCAGGGCAGGCAGTGTGAGAAACAACCAAGATGAACTACAAGCCTGGGTCCATTCCCAGAGCTAGGATATCATTGGTATCAGTGAGACTTGGTGGGGCAGCCGGGTGTCAGCTACAGCTGCTCACATGCTGGAGTGCAGGGCAGTCCTGGGAGAAAAGCAGGAGCCAGGCACGTGCGTTGCATTTGCTGAGCAGGGCTGGGTCCCCGGAGGGCAGAGAGCAGTGGCTTGAAGAATGGCAGCCTCAAAGGGCGTGCAAGGTGCGGGAGCTTCCTGCTGCCACCCTGGCTTGTGGGGATAGAGCTGAGGCACCCAGCCGAGTGCAGCCTGGTCCCTAGGATGGCAGGGCAGGCTCTGCCTGAAAGTGGAAGAGCTGCTCTCAGGGCCCTTGAGGCGTAGCATGGCTTCATGGGCACCAGAGCTGGGCCCCAAACCAACTGGCTCAAGGCTGCTTTGGATTTTGGAATGGACCTGAAGGTGGTGCCCAGTATCTGCTCAGAGCAGACAGAAGGCGGCCTTAGAGCAGACAGCTTGTCTCCTGTGGATACTCTGCTATTGCAGCCCCAGATTTTGCAGGTGGTTAAGGGGGATTGATGTGAGAGGTGGCCACACTTGACAGAAAATTGAAGGAAGAGTTGTGGTCACTTTGGGGAGAGAAATCTGGCAGAGACAGCAGTACCCAGGAAACCCCATCAGTAATGGCATGGAAGTCCAAGACGACCTAGCTAACAGCGCCTGAATGACCACATCTGTTCCCAGGTGTGGCAAACATGGGAGCAAGGGGGGGGGGAAATAAGCAGGGGTAGGTCCCTTGTTTGGGAGGAGGCAAGGGTGGAGAAAGGCGGGAGTCAAGGAAGCTGAGGGGGGTGTACAAGCAAATGACCACAGGCAGAGAGAGGCACTGCAAAGTGAACAGCCAACTCTTGTAATGAATTAAACAAGAAGCTGGGATCTTGAAAACTGAAACTAAGTCCCTCTTTTCAGCTGAGGGAGGGAGCATCAGTGATGGCTTCAGGCTGTGTCACAGCAGGTTCCCCTGCAGCCCCAGGGACAACACAAGGGAGCCCAGAGGGGCAGAGCAAGTGCTGCCTTGGGCTGGTCCTGTGCTGCTGAGCTGGGCCGGGCTCCTGGGACACAGGCAGCTCCTGGCAAGCGGGCAGCGCTGCAGAGAGACAGCTCTGCCCAGGAGCAGCTCCTGTGCCAAGCGCAGCAGGGCTGAGCGCAGTGCCTGCAGGCAGGGAGGGGAGAGGAGGGAGGCAGAGAGAGGTTAAAGGCAGTGTGGGGTGGGAGGATGCTGAGAGCTCACTGCAGGAGAGATCTTCACAGCCCTTGACATGGTAAGTCACTGGCTGTAGGACAAGACCGGTGCAGTTCCTGGAGGGATCTCCTGAAGCTGGTACATCCCACAGCTTACAGGATCTTACAGGATACAGTCATCTGACACAGTTGAACAGCCAGGACTGGTCCCTGTCCCTGCCCACTGCTGCAGAATAGGGCTGACTTCTCAAGAGCCTGTGGGCAGATGCCCTGCTCCTCATGGCCCACACGGCCAGCACCAACCAGGGCTTCAGGCACAGAGCTCAAGGAAGGTCTGCTAGAAACAGAAAAGGGTGTCTATGTATGACAGGGGGAGTGTCTATGGGAAATGGCTTTCATTTTGCTCAGAGAAGTCTCCCCTAACTTGTCACTATCTTTTTCTCCAATGACAGTCCCCATGCCCAGAGGCAGCAGATGTCCAACAGCAGCTCCATCACTGAGTTCCTCCTCCTGGTGTTTGCAGACACGCGGGAGCTGCAGCTCCTGCACTTCTGGCTCTTCCTGGGCATCTACGTGACTGCCCTCCTGGGCAACGGCCCCATCATCACCACCATAGCCTGTGACCACCGCCTCCACACCCCCACGTACTTCTTCCTCCTCAAGCTCTCCCTCCTTGACCTGGTCTGCATCTCCACCACTGTGCCTAAAGCCATGGCCAATTCCCTGTGGGACTCCAGGGCCATCTCCTACTTGGGATGTGCTGCCCAACTCTGTCTGTCTGTCTTTTTCATTTCAGCAGAGCTTTTTCTTCTCACTGTCATGGCCTATGACCACTATGTTGCCATCTGCAAACCCCTGCACTACGGCACTCTGCTGGGCAGCAGAGCTTGTGTCCACCTGGCAGAGCATGGCAAGCTGAAAAGTCCTTCACTAGCATAAGCAATACTTAGCAACAACTAAAACACCAGTGTGTTATCAACATTCTTCTCATCCTAAATCCAAAACACAGCACTATGCCAGCTACTAGGAAGAAAATTAACTCTATTCCAGCTGAAACCAGGACCGTATCTATATATACACACCTTAATAAGCTGGGTCAGAGAAATACATCCAGAAGAGTCATCAATCTGTTCACAAAACATTAAACACATATTCAAGTTCTACAATCAAAACACAGCAATAGTTCACCTCTACTGTAGCCTGAAAGGCTGCATTGTATCCTCTGAGTGTCACTGAAAGAGGCATTTCCAACCCAGTGTAATCTGTATTTGTTCAAAAAAGTGTCCAAACCTGTGACAGCTCCAGAGTGCCTCTGTGGTTAATGAGAAGAAACCAAACTCACCAAACCCGCCTGAGATCAACTTACTGCTCCAGACTATCTCAGAGAGGGACCCTTGTCAAATGCTCACAACTGCTTAAGAGTCAAAGGGGTAAGGAAGCTGCCAATTTTCAGCTAAAAAGGAATTTATGAGAATAAATTGCAACCACACTCCTCCCTCCCAGCTACCTATGGAACAGCTTGCAGGAATGAAGTCCTCAGGCCACTGGTTCGTAATGGACTGCTGTGTTTGTTGAGAACTAATGACTGGAGGGCAATTTTTCCACAAGGAAAAAGGGGAACTCTTCGCTTGCTCCTTTTCCAGTATACTCAAGTCTATTATGCCACAAGCAGCACTTAAGCTTACACTAGTAAAACCTTAGCAGAAAGACACTTGAATCACTGCTTATTATGCCTGAAGTTGTTCACAAGCGTAGAATAACATTTCACAATGTAAAATGAACAGCTCTCCTCAAGGGGTCACTAACTGGATCAGAAGAGAGTAAAACCCTTCCTTGGAAAATGCTCTTGTCCTTTTGCACCTAATGCAGTGGAAGAATTCAAGGGAGCAGTTTTAGCAGACTCTGGGGAAAAAAATCTCTACATGCAGAAGATGATTCCTCACTCCAGTTCATCATTCCTTCTCTATATGTTTAGAATCATACGGTGGTACACTAAAGAAAGGCTTAACTTCTGGGAAATTAAAGCAGCATCCAACCCTGAAGTCACCCAGCTCCAAAAGCATACTGCAGGCAGAAGTGAAGACAAATGACAGGGATTTTACCCACAAATGCACCAGGCTCTAACCTTGTGCCAAAATTTATACACTGGGGTTTAGGTATTTTCATTTGCAGACAAACTATTCAACTAAACTGCTTCATCTGAGAAAGTGGAAAGATCAAATGCAGAACTTTACAATAGCACTTTGTGTAGCAACGATGTTTAATTTCACGGCAATCTATGAAAGACATTTACTCACTCAGAGGGGCCCAAAGAATATCACTTCAATCATACAGTTTTAGGAACAAACACCCAGGTATTTAAGGACATGGAAAGGAATCATTTAGCTGCACAGAACTGTCCTCAAAACATATGGGATACGTGGCTCATCGTATTTGTTTGAACACCCAAATCAAAAGTAAGAAACAGTACCAAGTTGAACAATAATGGTTTCTCAGGGGGTTTTCATCACATTTTCAAAAACAATTAGGCAAAAAAAAAGTGTTTAAAAACAACAGCTAAGTGATACAATGTGAAAATGGCAAAAAAATGCACTCCAGACAATTTGTATTGCAAGAATCAAAAAGCACACAACAACCGATACAAACATACAAACTATTATGCTGAATCAAATACATTCTATTTACAACATATACTCTGTTTTACTGCAAAAGAGATGAAATTACTGTTTGGAAAATTAATACAAGGCTACATTGTTTAGAATTAAGTGCCGTGTGTAGAAAAACAGTGCGAGACTGTGGTTTTACATACTGGTTTTGATGGTCCACGCACTGGCTCCGTTCGACTTCTGCAAGAAGAAATGGAGGTGATCAGAACTTAAAATAGAGCACGTACCTCCTGAAGATGAGGAAGTACAAGGAAATGCTTGAGATTATCACACAGTGGTTTCTTCGTACATTTCCCTTCAAGAACGTACTACAAGGCAAGTAATGCATTTTTGAAGGCCTCTCCACCATTACAGCATACGGTCAGCATTCCCAAACATTAACCACTCTACCAGCAGTTTCTGCAATGTTTCCAGACAGAGGAATCAAAAGCTAATCTGCACGGCTAGTTTTCAACGTTACAACAGCAGTGCCATTCTTTCCTCGTCCCCACACACAGGGATTTAGTTGAGCTTTGATGCCAGCAGCATCTGTCCTCTCACTTTAGGGCAGCATTACAATACCAGGAGAGGGTGCCACCCAACCAGAAACGGAGGATGCATTCACAAGGCAGCACTGAGCATCCATACTTAAATTAACCCCCCAAACAAGGCCATGTTTATAAGCACAATGCTGTGGCGTCCACAATTACTCAGTAGTGCCTGAAAGCACTGCAACAACTGCTGCAGTAACATGCCCAAAGTTTACAGGCAGAGCCACACAAATTCAGGGTTTTTGGCTGGCAAGTGCATCACAGGCACCAGGATGCTGCTGTACTGTTTGTTCAAGACACACTGTAACTCATCAGTATACTTTATTTATGGGGAACCCACATCAGAAGGACATGGCAAAACCACAAGCTAATAACACCTACTAACTGTGGTGGAGAGGCCTATCTTTAAGAAGGCTGGAAAACATGACCATTCAAACAATGCTAATGTAGCTGATACACAACTGAACTGTGTGAATACAGAAATGACAGCAATAATGCTGTAGGCAGGATTGCATTTGAGTGTCTGTCATTTTAATCAATACGCCTGATTCTCTGTCCTCTCTAAATCTTAGGAATACAGAACTAAAACCTGGAGCACAGATATCAGCTTAGGGTAAAAACAGACTTAGAAAGAGAACTAGCAACAGTTGGCAACGTGCTAAACTGCTTCCTGCATTTCAGGTTTGGAAAGGATTAACTATTCCTTCATCGTACTCGCACAAAAGGCAATACACTTTGGGATATTGTTCTTTTTCTCTTGCCTGAAATGGATGTTGTCTTTAGGAAACTGATACGAATCCCTTATGAATGGAACTTCTTGTTTGCACGGTTCGCCAGCTGGCAACCCTTGGTCTTTCCTCTACAGCTAGGATGCAAAACCCCCAGCCTTGGGGCATAAGAATACCTGCCATATCCCACCCTCCCTCCCCCAAAGGCAAGAAAGAGTCAAACCCCAACAATCAGACACTTCTGAGATGGGAACAAGTTCTGAGTTCCCACTACGATGTGGCTCTGTCTTTACTATAAAAACAATAAAAGCAAACAGACATAGCAAGGAATCTCTCCAGACAGAGGAAACAGGATCTACATCCTGGGTATCAGCAAAATCAAGCCCCTGAACAAGCCCAAGAGTATCATCTTAAAAGTTACCATTGCTGCAGTTGGAACCCTGTGTCCCAGCAGGCCTGAACATGGAAGTTGACTTTGGGACAGATACATTCAGCTATCAGAAGTCCTGGTTAACAGGGGAGGTCCCTGATGACTGGAGGCTTGCCAATGTGACGCCCATCTACAAGAAGGGCCAGAAGGAGGACCCGGGAAACTACAGGCCTGTCAGCCTGACCTCGGTGCTGGGAAAGATTATGGAGCGGTTCATCTTGAGTGAACTCAACAGGCAAGTGCAGGTCAACCAGGGGATCAGGACCAGCCAGCATGGGTTCATGAAAGGCAGGTCCTGCTTGACCAAGCTGATCTTTTATGACCTGGTGACCCACCTGGTAGATGATGGAAAGGCTGTGGATGTCATTTACCTGGACTTTAGCAAAGCCTTCGACACAGTCTCCCATAGTATTCTCCTTGGGAAGCTGGCAGCTCATGACTTCGACGGGCATAGTCTTCGCTGGGTTAAAAACTGGTTGGGTGGCCGAGCCCAGAGAGTAGTGGTGAATGGAGCTAAGTCCAGTTGGCAGCCGGTCACAAGCGGTGTTCCCCAGGGCTCTGTTTTGGGGCCAGCCTTGTTTAATATCTTTATCAATGATCTGGGTGAGGGGATTGAGTGCACCCTCAGTAAGTTTGCAGATGACACCAAGTTGGGTGGGAGTGTCAATCTGCTGGAGGGTAGGATGGCCCTGCAGAGGGACCTGGACAGGCTGGACCGATGGGCCGAGGCCGACTGTATGAGGTTTAACAAGGCCAAGTGCCGGGTCCTGCACTTCGGGCACAACAACCCCATGCAACGCTACAGGCTTGGGGAAGAGTGGCTGGAAAGCTGCCTGGCTGAAAAGGACCTGGGGGTGTTGGTTGACAGCCAGCTGAACATGAGCCAGCAGTGTGCCCAGGTGGCCAAGAAGGCCAACAGCATCCTGGCTTGCATCAGGAATAGTGTGGCCAGCAGGAGCAGGGAGGTGATTGTGCCCCTGTACTTAGCGCTGGTGAGGCCACACCTGGAATGCTGTGTCCAGTTTTGGGCCCCTCAATACAAGAAAGACATTGAGGCGCTGGAGCGTGTTCAGAGAAGGGCAACAAGGCTGGTGAAGGGTCTAGGGAACAGGCCTTATGAGGAGCAGCTGAGGGAACTGGGATTGTTTAGCTTAGAGAAGAGGAGGCTGAGGGGAGACCTTATTGCTCTCTACAACTACCTGAAAGGAGGTTGTAGTGAGGTGGGTGTTGGTCTCTTCTCCCATGTAGTTAGCAATAGGACAAGAGGAAATGGGCTCAAGCTGCGCCAGGGGAGGTTTAGGTTGGAAATTAGGAAAAATTTCTTTACAGAAAGGGTGGTCAAGAATTGGAAGAGGCTGCCCAGAGAGGTGGTGGAGTCACCATCCCTGGAAGTGTTCAAAAAACGGGTAGATGTGGCACTTTGGGACATGGTTTAGTCTAGTCTACCCTTGATTGGTTTAGTGTGGACTTGGTAGTGTAGGTTAATGGTTGGACTGGATGATCTTAAAGGTCTTTTCCAACTTAAATGATTCTATGATTCTATGATTACAATCTACCCCATGACAACAAAAATTAACAGTGGCTTTAACAACAAAGATGCAATCTGAATGCCTCTGTAAACTAATATATCCACAAAAGCAGCTAACACACTGAAAGCCCTAACAAAGGGTACAATGCTGTATGGATACTTACACAACACAGGTTTTGCTGGTACCTTTGACTCCTCCAACAGGGATTCTCCTAACAATCACCGATGAGTTCTTAGCAATCAGGGCATTATCATCTGTGTATTCTGAAAACAACACAAATGCAGACAAAAACTGTAGTCACTTTGTAAGAATGTATAGTACTATGACATTACACATCACTTCAGGGAATCCCTTCACAGGTATGAAAGCAAAACTTTAGAGGTAACATTGTGCTTTTAACATCTCAACACACTAACGGGACATTCCTAGAAGTCTTCAGATTTGGTCATCAAACACAAGCAGCAAAATCATTTCTGTTCTTTTAAAACAGTTTGTTGTTTGCCAACAGCACAATGGTCTCCAAGGTCACTCAGGACTGACAGAACACAGAAGACAGCCTGCCATCTGCATTAAGACCAGGTCAGAGGCCCAGCTGGGGTTTGTTGTTTACGTTGGTCTGTTGTATTTTGCCTGAGAAGCAGAATAGCACATGCTCCAAGTGTTTTCAGTCAGAATGTTACAGGGCAGGAAAGAGCATTCCAGAATCCTGAGCCCTCGAGTTTACAGTTCTTCCACAATCCTGTGAGAACATCTATTCCAAAAGACAGGTCAAGAAATTCAGATCAAATTAAGAGGAGGCAAGTTGAAATGCATCATTCCTGAGTACAGGCTTTTTGAAGAGAACTCTGCCTTTATAGAACATGCCTCTAGAGTAAGCATGGAAGAGGACACCCCTGCCCCCCCTGCTATTTAAAATAGGACCCAACCATCCAGTATAGCTTCCCAGCATCTTCAAAAGAGTCCATCAGATCATTTTTTCCACTGACATTTAAAATCCTGTTACCTTTTAGCGAGTTTAAGCATCTACATCTGATGAATAAAAACTGAAATTCATGGTTATGCATTTCAAGCAAAAATTTGGTATACGTATACATTACACTGAAATGTATTCTCTAGCTTTGCTCTGAAAACCACAGGGAGATTTTTGTGTTTTCACATGGAAAACACCCTTAAGAAAGCTTCAGGAAGCACCTCTGTCACTAATACACCAAGTTTAAAATTTTAGACTCCTTTTACAAAGGTCAAAGGGCAACACAACCGACCTAGAGGAGGATCTGGTCACTGGTGAACAAGAGGGATGCTCTTTAAAGCATGACAGATACTCCTTCTTTAACCTCACCTTTAGGGAACACCACGCTTAACAGAACCTAGGGAAGCAGACACTTTTTCTTCACCGCATTCTGAGTACGGATGAAAACAAAGCAACACACTTTGTAAAACTGGTATGATGTATATTGCAGTAACACTTTATGGGGTAAAGTCTTTATGAGCATCATTTTCTCTTCTAAAACTTTGCTTTCTGTTCCTCACCTTCTGTAACAGAATCCACGTTTGGCCTATTTCAAAACATTTTTTCTCCTGGGGATAATAACTGGGCTCCATCACAGTTTATGACCATCCATCAGTCTGGTTTTAAGGCTCTGTTTGACACAGACCCAACTATTCCAGTAGTGACGCCAGCCAGTTGGCCATTCAGCCTGCTAGCATTCATGAAGCTGACAGTACCTTAGCAATTGAAGACAAAATTCAGAGACCCTTCTGCAGAAAAGCCCTTCAGGCAAATTAACCATTTTTCAAAAGCTCTTGACAATTTCATTCAATAGAAATAGAAAAATTCAAGACTCCTGAAATGTATCTCTATCTACGCGTGTCATGCAATCCAATGGCACCCCTAGGACCCCTAACATTGTGCTCTTAAGTCTCTTCACAGACATTCTCCTGAACATAGTTTAAATATCTTGTCGTGGTTTAACCCCAGTCAGCAACTAAGCACCACAGAGCCGCTCACTCACCCTCCCCTCACACCCCACAGGGATGGGGGAGAGAATTGCAGGGGAAAAAAAAGTAAAACCCCTGGGTTGAGAAAAAGGTAGTTTAACAGGGCAGCAGAGGAAGAGAAATAGTAATACTACTGCTACTAATGAGAAAAGAACACACAAAGCACAAAGTGATGCCCTTTGTGATGCTGTTGCTCACCACCCGCTGACCGATGCCCAGCCCATCCCTGAGCAGCAATCGCTGAGCCCCAGCCAACTCCCCCCACTTTCTATACTGAGCATGACGCCCTATGGTATGGAACAGCCCTCTGGCCAGTTTGGGTCAGCTCTCCTGGCTCTGCCCCCTCACAGCTTCTTCTGCACCTGGCAGAGCATGGGAAGCGGAAAAGTCCTTGACTGCCACAAACACTCCTGAGCAACAACTACAACATCAGTGTGCTATCAACATTATTCTCATGCTCTCATTCTCAATCCAAACCACAGCACCACACCAGCTACTAGGGAGAAAACCAACTCTGTCCCAGACAAAACCAGGACACATCTGCAGATAAACAGGGAGCTTTAGGTGCCCAAGGCCCCGCGCCCGCCACCCCCATGCACCTTTGTTGGTCTGGGCGTTGCTGATCTGCAGGTCGCAGTTGGTCGCCTTCAGCTTCTCGCGGCCCATGATCTGGCGCTTGAGGTCACACAGGGGGATGTGGAGGCCACTGAAGGTGACCGCATCATAGCTCAGCTGGGAGGAGAACTTCTAGTGGACGCACGGCATGCTCCTCCTCACAGCCCAGCGGGCGGCCACACGATGGGGAGTGGCCCCCGCGGCCCCGGCTCCTCCTCCGCTCCCTCTCTCACATGCAGCGCTCCCAGGCCCGACCGCTCGCTATGGCCACTCGGGCGCCCGGCCTCAGCATTCCACCCAGGGGTTTCCTGGATGACAAGTGCACAGGCTGCCTCCAGTGCCTCATGTCACCCAGCGTGTTACGGCAAAAGGCCTGCATCATGGGGGCACGGCAGCCCCACCCTCTTCCTCCTAACCCTGAGCTCTCCCTAAAGGCAATCGCCATTCCTCCACACCTTCTTCCAAAACCTTCCCGTCTACCACATCCACTGAGCGGGCAAGGGAGATTCTCCAGAAGCCCTTACGTGAAACCCATTCGAATAAGCCAGCACGCTGGCCATTTTTTTCCTGGAGGGAGTTCATCCAGCCCTGCACACTGCTGCATAACGTGGATGTTTGCAGAGAGATTCACTTGCTTTTCTGCAGGAAGCCACAATCAAACTAAAGGTAATGGTAAGAGTTTGGCTGCCACTACGGGCCCAGAGCATCCTGATTGCTCTGAGTCATCTCCTCTGGGTCCCAGCCTTACTGGTTTACCTGAACAGCCCAATCCGGCACATGCTAACCCTTGCACAGGAAATCATCTGCATCATTCAGACTTACCTGAAGATTAGACTACCCTATTTGCACAACTACCAGGGCAATACTGGATAGGTGAAGAAAGGGCATTCCAGGATTTACCCTCCACCTGAGCTGAAAAGGGGATTCTAAGTGCATTAATACCTTCCGCACAGGTTAGAACCGCTATCTCTTCTGCCTCTGGAGGTCGTAGCTACTGATAGTTATGGGAAGAAGTGTTACAGCCCTCTGATGGAATGTGGCACTAAGTTCCCCCTGTCTGTAACAGCTTTTATCCCTCGTTTATGGGTTGCAAAACTAGAAAGAGCTATTGTGAATGTGTCAAGAGAATTAGAAAAAGCCATTAATGAAACCGCAGGGAGTATTACAGCCCTACAGGAACAAATCAACTTATCACCACAAATGCTAATACAGAATTGATTAGCCTGAGACCACCTTTTAGCAGCACAGGACACAGTGTGTGCATTGTTGAATCACAGCTGCTGGGCTGTTTATGTAAATCAAGACCAGAAAAATGAAACTGATTGAAAAAAAAGAAAAAGACTCATTTAACTGTATGACATGAAGTAAGGCACGGATCTTCCCTAAATCTCTTTGGCTGGTTAACCTCTTGGCTCCCAAGCTCAGGTAGAGGACTGTGAACTAAAAGGATTTGGGTTGTTGCATTCACTATCGTATTTTGCTTTGTAATTGTATGTGTGTGTTTATAGTGTTGTATACCTTATGCACTCAATTTCCGGCTTATAAAATGAATAGTATAGTGTGAGCCTGATGGTCCAAAGAAAAGGAAGTAAAATCTCATTCCCTAACTATTGTACCAATTAGTCTTTAGACTATGAACTTGTATGAACTTTCTTAAGATACATCGAGCTGACACCGTATACTGCACCGCCATGGTTCAGCCAGCGTGCCCAATGACCCCAGCTCTCTGCAAGGAGAAGGACAGCCCCCACCCTGAAGAACAAAGCACACCCCTGCACTGCCCAGATCATGCCAGCATCCCAGCCCCTCCCACACCTCTGGGAAACCCTCCCCTTCTCTGGCAGCAGAGACAAGGAGCTGCAGCAAGACCCACTCCAGGGACGTCTGGATCAAGAAAGCAGCAGATACATGATGACGACACAGAGACAGAGTTGCTTTGCAAAACAGCAGCGTGTGTGTGTGTGCGTGTTCAGTAACGATTTGTCAAATTGCGTTGGACCTCAATGCTTGAATGGTCTAAGAACCACGTGTCAGACCACATTCGGGCTGCGCCAGTTTGAATGGGACAGCTTGTGCGCACGAATGCAAGAATTCCTCTTGTAATGCTGTACTTTGCCTCCCAGCCTCTCTCGTCGGTCGGCACGGGCCACTTGCCAAATTTTCCTGACAGCTCCCCAGCATGGCCACACGGTACCAGCACTGGTTCCACCACACTTGGGTGCAGCATCTTCCCCCTCTGGGGCAGAGACGGGGAGGGAAAACACAAGCCAAAAGCACCCCATCCTCACTACCGGGGCGGGATGGGGCAGCACACATATGTCGGCATCGCAGGGCCACCGGTGGTGGCCCCATGCCTGCCCCTTGGAGAGGAAATTCACCTCCCCGCAGAAAGCATGCTTGGGATGGGAAACTGTTGGGGTGGGAAACAGGGCTGATGCAATCATGGTTGGGATGGGAAGCCATCATCGGGATGGGAAATCACCATTGGGATGGGAAACCATCATGGGTATGGATGGGAAACTATGGTGGGGATGGGAAATCAGCATTGAGGACAAAATCATCAGCAGGCAGGGAAATCATTGAGATGGGAAGTCGTTGTGGTATGACAAATCAAACCATCGCAAGGCTGGATGAAGCAGGTGCTGGCGGAACCATTGCCATGGGGACGCCCCCCCCCACAATGCTGTTTGTCCCCAACAAACCCCACACCGACCAACCGCCATGGCAGGTACAGCAGCAGGCTCCTGCTCCTCCTGGTGCTCCTGCCCCCCAGGTAACTCCCCAGACGGCTCTGCCCACCAATATCTCACCCCATCACCCCTCTTTGCTTCCCCCAACAGGGAGGTTCCCTCTCCGCCTGCCCATGGCATCGGAGGTATCCAGCATCACATTCACCACCCCGGCCATGCTGCCACCGGTCACTGCCTGTGTGCTGCCTTCTGTCCCGGGGCTGACACTGTCCTCTGAGCCTGCCCAGCTCCACACTGTCACCTACCAGCTGGCCCAGGGCAGCGTCTGCCAGGGAGTGCCAGGGCCCCTGGGGGCCCCGGGGCAGGGGGTGCAGCTCCATCGCGCGGTGCCGCTTCCCCCCGGGGTGCAGCTCCCCACCGTGGTGCAGCTCCCCCATGGGGTGCAGCTCCCCACCGTGGCTGCTCCCTTGCCCTCTGCCTACAGCTGGGGACAGCCGGTGGTGACAGGGATGCTGCTGCCCCACCAGCTGATGGAGCTGGGGATGGGGGCCATGGTCAAGGGGCAGCCCCTGAACCCCAACAGTTCCTGCTTGCTGCACGTCCCTGCCTGCCCCACCGCCCTGGCCCCCCGCCACCCCACGGCTCAGCTCTGGGTGCAGGGCCCCCCTGTGCTCCACACCCTGCCTGGCAGCACCCAGAAGCCATCGGAGGCCGCCAACAAGGACGCAGCGGCCATTGAAGATGGTGACCCTGCTGCCAGCCCCCACCAGCGTGCCCTGGCTCCGCTCACCAGCGGAACTGCAACAAAACCCAAAGGTGAGGTTTGGGGGGTAGCAGAGCCTGCAGGTGGGCGGCCAAGCTGAGGAAACCCTGCATCACCCTGGGGTTGGGTTGCCTTTGTTTGCTATTTCAGCAGTGGTGACCACCCCGGCAGCCCCAGGGAAGCCCACGGAGCTGTCCAAGCAGGGGCCATATGCCTTCACCAAAGGGATTCCTGAGCACAGAACACCACCGCCAACTATATGCTCACCTGGCTCAACAACATGGACAGCGAGGACACTGTCCCTGATGTCCCTGACAGCCCCAGCTTGACTGACTTCCTCCACCAGCTCCCCAGCCTCTCTGAGTATGCGGCAGATGGCGGCTGCCCCAAAGAGCAAGCAGCGGTGGCGGGTCTATGGGACAGCAAGGACACCGTCTCTGATGTCCCTGACTTGTCTGCTTTCCTCCAGGAGTTCCCCGACCTCTCCGAGTACGTGGCGGAGGGCGGCTGCCCCAAGGATTGAGTGGTGGCGGCAGGGCTGGGGGACAGCAAGGACACCCACCCTCATATCCTTGATTTCCCCAACAGCCTCACCACCAACGCTTTCCTCATTGAGTTCCGTGAATTCTTGGAGGACACGGCGGACAGCAAGTGCCACCAAGACCAAGCGGTCGTGGTGCGGCTAGGGGACAGCGAGAACACCACCTCTGCTGCCAGTGTCCCCAGTTTGACCACCAAGGTCCCTGACCTCTCCAAGTACGTGGCAGAGGGAGGCTGCCCTGAGGAGGGAGTGGTGGTGGTGGGGCTGGGGGATGGTGAGGACACCATCTCCGATGTCCCCAACATCCCCAACTTGACCTCCTCCCTCAACAACCTCCCCCACCTCTTGGACTACAGGGCAGAGGGCGGCTGCAGCAGACAGCGAGTGGCGGCGGTGATGCCCCCGGCTGCCCCCCGGTGCCATCCGCCCCGCATGGACCAACTGCTGGAGGAGGCACTGTGGAGGCAGCCCCGGGTGCTTTTGACCCGCTTGCCACTGCCGCCGGGCACCGTATCCTGCCAAATGGTGGCCAGCTCAGGAGAGGCGGGCGGCAAGAAGGCCAAGCGCTCCGTACCAGCCAGCACCTGCAAGACGCAACATGCAAGAGTGAGTGCCCCACGGGACACCATCCCACCAAAGAAAAAGAAGATGGTGGTGGTGTGCCGGGTGGCCAAACACTCAAATACTCTCTTGCAGAGGAAGATGGACGGGGACGGCGATGCAGCAGGCGGCAGCGGGCAGCAGGCAGGAAGCAGCAAGCGGAGAGCATCCGAATCCAACAACGTCCCCGCCAAGCAACCTAGAACCCGGGGCGATGCCAGGGGTAAAGGTCCTTTGTGCAGCAGGAGGGGACAGGTTTAATGCAGCCAGTCCACCAAAACCCTGCAGCATGGAGTCCTTAAACCATGGGCCTGGGGCTCCGGCCCCGCGCCCAGCCCAGGGACCCTCCCCCAGCCCAGTCTACTGAACTGTGCGGCTGCTAAAAGGAACCACCGCCCCGAAACAGCATCCCCACCGCGGCCTGGTACCAACACCCCTGCTACCGCCATCTCTGCCCCTTCCTGCCGCTGACAGCCCCACTGCCAGCATCCCCACCGCAGGCGGGAAACAGCGTCCCTAGGAACAGCATCCACACCACAGGGCTGAGGACACCCCGCAACGACCTGAGGGCACTTGCTGAGCTCCATCCAGGGTTTCCACCCGCTGGGGCAAAGAGTGAAGGTGGTGGGGCTGGGACACCAACTGCCCGACCTGGAGCCACAGCCCGGCCCCAGCGTGACCCCCAGACTCCCCAAGACCCTGCCCGCGGCCCCGAGATGCAGCGTGGCTGACTCCAAGCCCCTGCCTCAGGCAGGAAGGAGACAGCACTGGAGGCAGCATCGAGCAGCAAGGCACACACTGGGGCTTCTGCCAAACCCAAGCAGCCAAGCTGGCTGCGCCTGTCGCCCATGGTGGGCCAAACCCCACGCGAGGGGCTGCCCCAGCACCTGCACATGCTGCCGTGGCTGCCACGCACCCCCACCCACCCCGTGCTGGCCCTCGGGGGCCTCACGGCTGCGCCCACCCCACTGGAGGAGCAGGAGGAGTTGGTGCTCATGACACCCCAGCAGCGGCCCGAGCGCGAGCGCAGGAAGAAGCTGGCCAGGAGCAGTGGCAGTGGGCGGCGCTGCACATGTCACTGGGCCAGCTGCAGTTTTTGTGCAGAGCGAGATCAACATGGAGATAGCCGACAGCAATGGCTACCCATAGCCACCGGTCCAGCACAGTCCCCCGCAGCACCCACGCGCAGGGGGAGATCCGGAGGCAGAGACCTGCACCCACCTGCTCCAGCCCCAGCCCCAGCCCTCTCCCACATCCCTGCTTCTTCCTTATTTTATTAAAAGTGTTGGCTGTTCGCTTTGCAGTGCCTCTCTCTGCCTGCGGTCATTTGCTCAGTGGGAGGTGGGGCACGGCGGCTAACACAGCCCCTTCCCACCCCACAGATGCCTGAGCTGGGCTGGGGATGGCCACCGAGAGGGTGGGGAGAGGGGGCATCACTCCGGGTGGTGGGCGCCCGTGGGAGAAACCACGCTGATTTGCACCAACGCCGGGAGGATGGAGGCCTCCATCACCGCCCCAGCACCAGCATCACAGCCAGTGAGCCAGATCCGGCCCTGGCAAGGAGCTGCGGCCACCCCAGGGGGCCAGGCAGGGACTGGCTGAGCGCGCAAAACGCAGCTGGCACCTGGCCGGCGAGTGGCCATAGCTGCATGGGCTCACACAGTGAGATCCCGGAGCTTGTGCTGCATCGGCTGCCCAGCTCGCTCCCACCCCTCTACGGCCTTGTCCGGCGCTGCCTGGACCTCACCCAGCAAAACCCCCTGCCCACAGCTGAGCCCCAAGACGGTGTCACAAAGAATTCGCAACCGGCCCATGCCGACCAAGGCGAGAGGCCAGGATGCAAAGTATACAATTAGAGGGGCAAGTACTTTTTCATCTGCGTGCCATGTCCCAGCCCAACTGGGGCACTCCAAATGTGCTTTTACACAGCCTTCTTATACCCTTCCATTGTTCACGTACAAGACAACTTGACTCTTCACTAGCACCCACGCTCCCAATTACTAATCCTAGCCAAACTTTGCAAAGCAACTCTGGCTTTGCAGCATTCTCGCCGCTTGTCTATTCATCCAGATGTCCCTGGAGTCAGTCTTGCTGGAGTTACTGATCTATGATGCCAGACCATGCTGGGAGCCTTTCAAAGACGTCTCAGAGAGGCTAGGACGCTGGCATTATCTGGTTGACCTGGGCTATCCTTTAGCCTTCATGGACAGCTCTAAGCTTCCCAGATGCAAAGTCCTTCTTCCCAGGGACAGGCTGGCCTTTCCTTTGTTTCACTTCAGCATGAGCAATATCAGAGTCTCCAAGGAAAACTCCACTACCTCCTCACATTACAGAGTCTCACTTGACATCATCATATATATCTACAAAGTTAACACACTTCCATACTATAAAGACTGGTTGATTAAATAATTGGGGAAGGGAATTGTCAGAACGTGCCCTGTGGGTCCCACCAGCCAGGGCCCCAAAAACCCACTGACAGGGGGACGGAGAGCCAGCAAGGATGCCACCCGGGGAGGATCGGTCTCCTTGAGTGACTACATTTGCCGCTGCAAATCACAAATTCCCCTGCAGCACTCAGGGCATTTCAGCGTCCCTGGAAGAGCCATCCCGTGGCGTTTCATCTCACTTCATCTCTGCCATTCCCTAGACCAACATGGCTGACCAGCAGCCCCGTGCCCCACGACTACGGCTGCCGGCATGCCGCGGGGAGCTCCTTCCTGCTGTCTGACCCTGCAGGTGCACAGAAAGTTGGGAGGGGACACAGCCGGGACAGCTCACCCCAACTGACCAAAGGGATATTCCAGACCATATGACATCACGCCCAGCAATAAAACTGGAGAGGAACGGTGGCAGGGGGGGGGGCCACCTTTTGGCAAAGTGTCTCAAGGAAATGTTTCTAATACTCTAGAATGGTCAGACTAAGCATGGTAATCTCACTCCATGTTCTAGCTCTGCCACACGTTACCTCTTCTTTTTTTTTTTTCCCCTCCATTCACCAAAAGGCTGCCACTTCTTTCTGAATGCAAGATGAGTTACATGGGGTTATACAGACAGCCCATGGAAAATGGAGAAATGACTCTGGGATCACATCTATCCCCATTCCTTGGCACTCCAACACTCCTTTCACGCTCCTTTCCTTGCCAGCAGTCAGGCCTTACGCACTCTGTGCAACACATACAAGATGACGACTTCGCCAGACACCGCCCAAATCAGCTCCTGCTTGAGTTCTCATCAGCTCAACTCCTGCCGCAACCTTTTCTCTCCTTACATGCAGCCCTGCCACATTCTCACTCACTCAGAAAGCTCCTACAAGCATCATCTCACTCACTGCCTTCATCGCAACTAACAGTCTCCTTAACACCGTCCCGTTGTTCCCCTCACTTCACACATCAGTTAATGCGGCCTTTCATGCCTTAGCCTCCTCCCTCATGCTATTTCCCACCGAGTACCACGACAACGGCTCCTAATTACACGTCCTGACAGCAGCTTCCACTGACTGTCACCTGCTACACACCAACAGGAACAGCACTGTCTTCTCCCATCGCCATCCCCATGCTCGCGAAGAGCTGTTCACACACCCTGGCAGACGGCCTTGCTGCCTCAAAATCCTTGCTCTGCTGCTCAAGGCCATGAAAACTGGCATGCTACAGCTGGACCCACATCACTCTTCCTCATTCCAGGTGACACTGCCCATTTCTGGATATTCCCACCTGCCCACAGACATCTCTTCTTTTCAATCTTGTAAGCATCTTGGAAAAGCACACTTTTTAAAATTTTTTTAACACCTGCTTTGACCTTGCTACAGTACAGGCTCAGAGTCCATGACTATGGCTGGTAATGTCTGTAGCAATACAGAGTTGTGTAGGGATGAAAAATACCCAGTGGTTCAGCTCATTTCAGCTGTTTAAGCCAAGGCTTTTGGCTAGAACACAGCCAAGAACATTTAAAACCAGAACTAACCTACACTCCCTCCTTCACTGGCACCTCTTTCTTCATCAGTTTGTTGCACTTCCTTAGTTCCTGGGGAGTACATATCAAGATGTTCCTGTTTAAAAGAAACATCAGTCACACAGAAAACCTGCCACTCACATACATGGTGCCCACACAGTAGCATTATCAAGGCCCTGCATATACACAAAAGACTAAATTAATGAACCAGGGAGGAGAGAGCAGAACGAGTGCTCTGGCACCTGCGATTAGTAACAAGAATTTCTGCTCTGACCTGGGGCTTAGTCAATGTTCAAGTACAGTACTGATCCACTAACAAAACTGAGCCTACCACGTAATCCCAGGTGCCATATACACCCTGCCTTCTTCCATTGCCTCCTGCCGATGAAATGTTTTCCAGGCTCTTCCACCTCATCGCAGCTTAGATACCTGCACTCTGGCTCAGGGCTGACTCGGGGAACTTCTCAGTGCTTTAATTTTGCGTTGGGCTTGATACAAGCACGAGGCTTCTTCCTTCGCCTTGGCCCCCAGCAAGTGGCAGGCTTGCAAGTGCTTTGATGGAACTAAGCTTGGACACCTACCACAGACTAAAACCCAAGCAAACAAAAAGCCCAGAGAAACCGTGTTGGAGAGTAGCAGAAATAAACATCAGGGCTGAGCACTGTTTAACACACAGGGTTTAGAGTTTTGGAGACTGGAGCTCCCAACAGACTTGGCTCTTTGAATGGAAACATCCTTTAGCTCTTGATCCTGACAGAAATACTACAGACTGCCCCCACCTCTACTTTGCAGTTGCCTGAAGCGTTTGCTTGTCCACATCCAGTTCTCTTCCACGCTTACAAAGTATGTTGAACCAACCGCCCGACCCGGAGCCCCAGCCCGGCCCCAGTGTGCCCCCCAGACTCCCCAAGACCCTGCCCGTAGCCCCAAGACCCAGCTCAGGGACGGCTGACTCCAAGCCCCCACCTCATGGCAGGAAGGAGATGGCACCAGAGGCGGCATTGAGCAGCAAGGCACGCACCGGGGCTGCCGCCAAACCCAGGCAGCTGAGCTGGCTGCGCCTGTCGCCCACGGGGGGCCAAACCCCACGCGAGGGGCTGCCCCAGCACCTGCGCATGCCACCGCAGCTGCCACGCACCCCCGACCACCCCATGCTGGCCCTCGGGGGCCTCGCAGCTGCGCCCACCCTACTGGAGGAGCAGGAGGAGTCGGTGCCCATCTCACCCAAGCAGCGGCCCAAGCGCAAGCACAGGAAGAAGCTGGCCCAGGAGCAGCAGCAGCGGGCGGCCCTGCACATGTCACTGGGCCAGCTGCAGTTTTTGTGCAGAGCGAGATCAACATGGAGATAGCCGACAGCAATGGCTACCCATAGCCACCGGTCCAGCACCGTCCCCCATAGCACCCACGCGCAGGGGGAGATCTGGAGGCAGAGACCTGCACCCACCCACTCCAGCCCCAGCCCCAGCCCTCTCCCACATCCCTGCTTCTTCCTTATTTTATTAAAAGTGTTGGCTGTTCGCTTTGCAGTGCCTCTCTCTGCCTGCGGTCATTTGCTCAGTGGGAGGTGGGGCACGGGGGCTAACGCAGCCCCTTCCCACCCCACAGATGCCTGAGCTGGGCTGGGGATGGCCACCGAGAGGGTGGGGAGAGGGGGTATCGCTCCGGGTGGTGGGCGCCCGTGGGAGAAACCACGCTGATTTGCACCAACGCTGGCAGGACGGAGGCCTCCATCACCGCCCCAGCACCAGCATCACCGCCCCGTCACACAGCTTCGCTTCACTGACAGCAAGACCAAGACTGACCTCTGGCCCATGGGAGCAGGTTCTTGACATTGGGTTTGCCATCAGGCCCACTTCTTCCTTTCTGCTCTTGATTTTCTTCACGAGGTCACGAGGCAAACAGCTCTCCTCCGCATGAAGATTCTGATCGCAGCTCTGAGAGGAAAGGATGTGGAACACCAGGCATTAAACACAGGCGCCACAAGTACTCTGCATCAATCATCGTTAAAAATGTGATGTTCTATGTAAATCCACTGCAATATTAATGTTGTCATTTGTCATTAAGACCTGTGGCTTAAACCTGGAGATTTTCCCAAAAAATAAAGTGTGAAACTATACTATTGTATAGCTCCTCATTTACCAACAACAGATGGGAGGCACCTGTTGATTTTTTTTTAGAGATTAAGATTCAGTTTTACAGCATGTGTTATAACTGCTCTTGTAAGTAAAAGGCCTCTTTTCCCTACCTTTAGGCATACTAATTTAAATTATCAGGTTTAAATTTTCAGAGAGAAAAACCTTTAACTGCAAAATAGATTGTTTCAGTCAAGTATGCTACAACTGTGAGTTTTATTCCATTAAGAGCTGGTTTCCCTCGAGAGTCACCCTAAATTAAGGAGGTATTTCATCAGTCCACTTCCATGAGTTTCAGTGAAATGGAAAGGGGGCAGGGGGGGAGGAAATTGGATCTCTGCTCCTCAAGTAGATTAATTAGAACTCCTCCAATTAGAAATAGCTGATGCTGCTGCAGCTGCCCAGTCTGCTTCTCCACAGCTCTAATCTGAAGCTGTCATGAACTGCCCTCCCTCCATTTACTGCTTAGTAGCTAGTTCGGGCAGTTGTTGCTTCTGGAGCTCTTAATCGAGGTACAGCAGTCAACATTTAAACTCCTTTGATACTTTTAGGCCAGGGTTACTCATCAGACAAGACACAAGACACCAAATCTTGGAGCCAAAGGGCAGAAGAGCTAAAAAAAGCCAGATACAGGAAAGCTATGTGGTTTCTTGGTCATGCTACTTTATGTCACTTCACATAACTGTTGCCATAGGAACATTAGGCAGGGGACACTTACCCTTTGGCTTTAGGATGTTCTGCATGTACCAAAATACTCCTTGCACTATTTAGTAAAACATTAACCTTGCTCCTTTTTTTTTATGGTGTCACACACAGTAAAAAGCTACTGCTGAGCTTCCAACCTGCTGCCTGGTTTCGGAAGCTTTTAACTTCAAAGGAGAAAGCCGTCTGTGTTCTTGCCTAGGCAGCTGAAGTCCCCAGTTACTTATCTTCTCTGGGTCACACTGACAGCATCTTCTCACCTACCACTGAAAGGAAGAGCTGATTTTGTGAGTATCAAACACATGCTGAAAGCTTTCCATTCACATCACATACTGCTTGTTAAATAACTAGTAAAACTTAGGTAAAAATCCATTGTAACTTTGCTGTATTTATATACTATATACATTTTACATACTATATGTATTTACAGTGGGGCAAGTGCTTTTTATCTCTAAAAAAACAAAGATCAAACTTTAGACATCTCTGAACCACACAGCTTGTATCAACCAGGCAGATTATTCAGATGAAATGTATTTAATACAGGTTCCCCACTCACCTCCTGATTCAGGACCAGTGAATAAGAAGCCCATCACCGTTTGGTAGCATTTAATATTAAAAATAGAAATCACAGGATGAACTTGTCTGTAACTAAACACTTTAGAGAGACAAAACAGACAATTGAGGCTGAAGACAAATGGCGGTATATTAAGTCAACATAATAAAAACATATGGAAGAGTACACAGTCTTGAGAGAGACATTCAGAACTGCATATCCCTTGTTTCACAAGTATTCTCTGACCTGATCCTCTTCCACCAAGTGTACCTCTTCCTTGCTCCAGCCTTTCCACCTACTCTCTGGGACCTGGCACTCCTGAAGGCTGCTCTTGCTAGTAAAGGCTGAGGCAAAGGCTGCATTCAGTACCTCCGCTTTTTGCACGTCTGTGGAACCAGGTCCCCTGTCTCATTGAGCAAGGGGCCCACAATTTCCCTCGGCTGCTTTTTGTCTCCTGCGTACTTAAGAAGCTCTCCTGGCTATCTTTGACATCCCTGCCCAGATTCAATTCCATTTGGGCTTTGGCTTTCCTGACTTGGTCCTTGGATGCTCGGACAATGTTTCCATCTTTCTCCCAGGACACCTGGCCTTGTTTCCACCCTCTGTAAGCTTTGTTTTGCATAGAATCATGGAATCAGAATCATTTAGGTGGGCAAAGACCCTTAGGATCATTGAGTGCAACTGTTAACCTAGCACTGCCAAGGCACCACTTAAGCAGTTCCCTAAGCGCCACCTCTACATGGCTTTTAGATACCTCCAGGGATGGGAGGAGATGGATGAGGAGAAATTGGAGGAAAAGGTGAAGGAGGAGGAGAAGAAGAAGGAGGAACACAAGAAGGAAGATGAGGATAAGGAGGATGAAAAGATAGGACAAGGATGAAAAGGAACAATGAGGAGGAGAAAGATGAGAAATGAGCAAGAGGAGGAAGAAGAGGAGGTGGAGGAGGAACAGGAGGAGAAGTAATAGGAAAAGGTACAGGCATAAGAAGAGGAAGAGGAGGATGAGAAAAAGGAGAAGAAAAAAAGGAGGATGGCAACAGGAGGATGAGGGGGAAGAGAAAGAAGAACAGGAAGAGGAGGAATAAGAGGAATAAAATTAAGTTGAGTAGGAGGAGAAGGAAGAACAGGAAGAAGAACAGGATGATTAGGAGGAGAAACAAAAAGATGAATATGAGGTAGGAGAAGATGAAGAGGAGGAGGAAGGAGAAGGAAGACGAGGAAGTAGACAACAAGGAGAAGGTGGAAAAAGAACAGAAGGAACAGCAGGAGGAGGATAAAGAACAGGAGAGAAAGAACAACAGAATAAGAGGAAGTGGAGGAAGAAAAGCAGAAGGGAATAGGAGGAGGATGAGTTGGAGGAGGAGGAGAAGGAGGGGTATAAGGAGAAGGACTATGAAGAACAAGAAGAACAGGAAGCCAATGAACATGCAGAGGATAAACATGCAGAGGCATATGAGGAGAAGGAGGAGAAAGAGAAGGAGAAGGAGGAAGAAGAAGAGGAAGAAGAGGTGGAGGACGAAAAGAAGGATGAAGAACAGGAGTCATAGGAAGAACAAGAGGAGGAGGAAGAACAGCAAGAAGAGGAAGAGGAGGAGGAGAAGGAAGAGAAGGAGGAGGAGGGAGGAGGAGGAAGAATGGGAGGAAGAGGAGGAAGAACAAGATGAATAACAATAACAGGAGGAGGAAGAACAGGAGGAGGATGACGACGACTATGATGAAGAACCAGAGGAGGAGCAGGAGTAGAAGGAAAAGGAGGAGGAAGAACAGGGAAGAGGAAGAGGACAAGGAGGAGGAAACACCTCCAAATTCACTCTAGAGTGTCAGCACATCAACATTCTTGGATGGAGCACCTGCTGCATATGTTTGTCCATGGGGATGCACTAAATCCAAGCCTACTGGTAGAGCCATTACACACAGGAGTCATTCCATGTCATGGCCATCACTCCTCTCGGGAGCAGATAGGAAAGCTCTGCATGACAAAGGCTGTCAGGACGTGCTCCAGAAACAGAAGCCCACTGCAAGAAGATCCCTGTCACCTAATTGCACAGAAAAAATTCCAGCTCAGTGAAACAATTATTGAAAATGAAATGCACAGAACAGCATCCGCCATCAAAACACTTTCAGTGATAATTTTAACTGCTGCAGAGCTGCAGGCTGGCAGCCTTACCATTACTGTCACAGGACCCCAAAAGAAACGATAACTGGCAAACAGTAACTCTATCCATAGCCCATATCTATCCAGCCTTCGGAAGTAGAATAGGTAGAGGTAGAATAGCTCAGCCTACAGCTATACAGTCAGCCTAGACTTAGAGCCTCTGTCTACCTACTCGATGATCTGTCCAGAAAATCAAATCATAATTAGCTTTGAAAGAGGATGGAACTGGGCGAGGGTCAAGGGGGAAGAAAGAAATTGCTGGAAAAAGGGAAAGTGTGGGCACACAATTAAACAAGAAAGGAGCTGAGTTATCCCGAAAGCCAGCTCACTTTTGCTGGTGAAAAGCTGTGGAGCTTGGAAGAAAAAAAAAACTGACCTTGGTGCTGGGATGCGCACAGATGTCTGAGTTCAGATCTGAAACAGCAGGAAAAAACCTTGACACAGCTCCTTTTCGCTGTCCTCACACCTGTGTGCATGCTTTGACTTCCTCGTTTCCCTGAAGTTCCCCCAGACTAACAGGGAACTGGCTTCTGTCCAGTCCATGTGCCATGAAGAGAAAAAGTTCTGACCACTGAAGGGGGTAGCAAACAACTGCATCTGCAGAAGCAAAGGGGCAGCCGCAAAGCTGATCTGAGCCCCAGGAGCCCCTGGTGCCCTGGTATTTGCTTGGCCAGTACTGGGGAGCACCAGGGACAGAAGCGAAGGACAGCGGTCAGCGCCCGCGGGAAGACAGACGGGGCTCTGTCCTTCCTCCTGGCCACAGGAAGATGCCCTGGGCCACACCAGGACAGGGCGTCCCTCCTCCTCACTGCCCGGGGGAAGGCGAGGCCTGAGGAAGGCCCTGGGTGCTGGGCTCAGCACAGGCGCTGGCACCAGGGGCAGAGCCCTGTCTCCTGCCTGCTGCCGGCCTGGCCCATGCCAGCGGCTCCTGTCACACAGCTCCTCCTGCCCAGGGCTGTGGCTGGCAGCACAGACAGACCTGCATTTTTGGGAAAGACTTGCCAATCCAGAGCAATTCCAGGCAGCTCCCTCCTGGCAGCTCCCTCCCCTCCCCTCCCCTCCCTCCGCGGGCAGGCCCAGCCCCCAGCAGAGCCCTGAGGGAGGGCAGGGCTGTGCACAGCCCTTGCGCTGCTGAGAGAACAGCCCCAGGGCCATGGCCCTTCTCGCAGGCCGTCTCTCCGCAGGCCCAGTGTCCCGGCGGGCTGAGGAGCCGCTGCGGGCTGGGGGGCAGCGGGCGCAGGGCAGCCCTGGGAGGAGAGGCGTGGGCTGCCTGTGCCCGCCTGGCAACAGCCACGCCATTGGCCACAGCTGAGCCAATGAGCGGAGCCGGAGGCGGCCTGTCAGTCCCAGGCAGCCTGGGGCGGGGCCGGAGGGGGCAGAGGCCGAGCAGCCTGAGGAGAACTGGGGGAGGGGGGGAGCGGGGTGGGGGGGCCGGGATAAAGTTAATTTTCTTCCTAGTAGTTGGGATAGTGCTGTGGTTTGGATTTAGCATTAGAATAATGTTGGTAACACACTGATGTTTTAGTTGTTGCTACATAGTGCTTGCACTAGTCAAGGACTTTTCCAGCTTCCCATGCTCTGCCAGGTGCACAAAAAAACTGGGAGGGGGCAGAGCGAGGAGAGCTGACCCAAACTGCCCAAAGGGATAGTTCATGCCATGTGATGTCATGCTCAGTATATAAGCTGTGGGGAGTCGGCTGGGGAGCAGCGATCACTGCTTGGGGACTGGCTGGGTGTCTGTTGGCGGGTGGTAAGTGGTTGTGTGACTTGTTTTTTTTTTTCCCTGGGTTTTCTTTCTCTCTCTCGTTTTTCTCCTTTTCATTACAATTTGTATTACTATTTGTATTATAATTATTATTTCAATTATTAATCTGTTCTTATCTCAACCCCTGAGTTTTCTTAGTTTTGCCCTTCCAGTTCTCTCCCCCATCCCACTGGGGAGGGGAGGGTGAGCGAGCGGCTGTGTGGAGCTTGGTTGCCGACAGGGGCTAAACCAGGACACTGGCCAACTCTGGAAATGCGAAGAAAGTCTCTCTTCCTCCCTACAGGCCTGTGTTTCGGCTGTGGAAGAACTGTCTGAAAAACTGTCCGGTGTTCCAGCAACTCAAAGAGGGTATGTCCTACTCCCCACCTGTACGGACCAGTATCTCAGCTGTTAGGAGTAAGCGTCCCTCTGCTCAACAGAGAGGATATAGTGGATACACACCACGGGCCACCCTGTGGTTTTACCTGCGTGACCATGGAGAGGACATGAGGAAGTGGGATGGGAAAATCTACCTCGACCCTAGAGGCATGGGTGCATGAGTTGCAAGGAAAAAGAGTCACAAAAGGTGATTCTTCCAGGTAAATTGCAGCTCCAGTTTCCAGTGGGCAGTTCCCCAGACAGAGTAGAAGGGTTGATTTTACTTCTGATCTTAATAAAGGGACTTTTGATTCGCATTTACAAGAAGTGAGTAATGAATACTATGAGCAGGACTAGAGGGGGCCTGCGTCCAGCCAGGTGGAGGAAAGGGACAACCGTTTTACTGGACTGTGTGGATTCGATGGCCTTATGATCTTCCCAGTCCTTGACATAGTAAGTCTCTGGCTGCAGGACAGTGTGGCTGATGTTCCCAGAGAGGTCTTCCGAAGCTGCCACATCTTCTGCTGATGGGATCTGTCAGGACAGCTCTCACAGCTTCTCAGGGGTGCAGGAGAAGGAGGCGCTCCAGAGCAGGACTTTCTTCTGCCACCGTCAGAGGGACAGGGCATCACTGCTACCTTTCCGAGGGATGGTTGCAGGGTGTGCAGCTGGGATGTGCACTCGGGTCTGCACAGGGCTGCAATTCAGAGTGATGTCCTCCTGCTCCAGAGATGCTGTGTGCTCGGGACGGTGACTCTGCCCCATGCCATGTCAGCACTTGGCCTGCCCTGGGAGCTCCCTACGGTGGTGCAGGGAGGTCTGGGTGGAAGGAGAAAGCCCTGGCAGGGCAGGGTCATTCTTCCACCTGGAGGGTGTTATGTGGGATGGGGCTGCTCACAGCTCTAGCTCACAGCTCTAGCTCACAGCTTTAGCTCACAATGGGGACATTTGGAGATGGGGACTTTTCAAGGGGAAGGTAAGTTCACCAGGTACCTGCAAGGTCTTTCCTGACTCAGTTGTTTTGTGGGTTTGGGGTTTTTTTTTTTTCAGTTTTCCAACATCGGCAATAGGGAGATGGAAGCAGTTTTGGAGGTTTAGATTTGGGGGTAAGACTGCTAACATGTTACTCTGAAAGATCAAGAGGTATGTGAGGAACCTCAGGAAGTCCCTTCGCCCTCCCCTGCCCCTGCCCCCCAGCCTACAGGCAGCGCCGACCACTCCGATCTTCTGGTCATGCCTGGCCCTCTCCTTGTGCTCCCCACTGGCCCTTGGGAGCTGGGTGGGGATCACTGCTGTGAAGCCCCACCCTGGGGCTCTGTGGATGTGGCGGGTGCTTGAAGGGACTATGATGCATTTGAAAGGAGAGTAGATGTTCAGTTATGTCTGAGGGTGACATGAACGACTCTCCTGCCTCTCCCTTCCTTGTGCCTGCTGGGTCCCCATTTCCTCCACTGGGACTCCAGAGTCCTTGTTTCCCTGCCGTCGCCTGGGTTTAGCACTTCTGCTTTGAGCGACTCCACCTTGGGTGATCTCTTACTTTGTGCGTCTCTAGTCACTGCCTGCCCCAGGCACACGCTGTCTATGGAGATCCCTGGGGTCTCCAGGCAGCTCCAGGTTTGCTTTCTCAAGGCCATCATCTGCATGGGTATGTCCTGGGTATGTACATCGGTGACTGCTCACCATCTCCATTGTAAGTAGACATTGACGGGTTAGTCTTAAATCCAGCCTTCGGTGTCTAAGAAGTCACAATGTGACACTGAGCTCTTTGCTCCTTAATCAATGAAGAAACAGGCCCTTTTGGGGAGCAGTTGCTCATGCCTGTTCTTGGCATCAGCTTTGGAAGATGAGCCCAACCTTTGTGCACTGAGGAGGTCACCCTATATTACAGAGATGCTATATGAGAGCCACCTCTGACCCAGTGTTAGATGTACATTTATATGGACGCCAGGTGAGAAAGAACAGGTCCATTCCTCAGTAGAAGTGAACTGAGTCTAAACATTTGTGTAGGAACAAAATAACCACAAATTACCACAAAATTATAATGATAGCAGCTACGATAATGATAATAAGAAGAGTAATGATGATGATAATCCTAATGATGAACATGATAACTAAAAAAACCATAGCATAGGCCTGGAATGGGATACCCTGGGAGTCATTTGTGAGGAGAGAAGTTTATCACTACTGAAAAACATCCAAGAAATCATTTTCCGAATGGCATCCTTGAGCTCTTTGTTCCTCAAGCTGTAGATGTGGGGGTTCAATGTTGGAGGTACCACTGAGTACAGAACAGCCATCACCGGCTCCAGCGATGGTGAGGAGATGGAGTGGGGCTTCAAGTAGGCAAACATGCCAGTGTTGACAAACAGGGACACTACAGCCGGGTGAGGAAGGCACGTGGAAAAGGCTTTGTGCTGTCCCTGCTCAGAGGGGATCCTCAGCACGGCCCTGAAGATCTGCACACAGGAGAAAAGAATGAAAATGAAAACACCCCAAGCTCACAAAGACACCAACCATAAGAAGCCCAACTCCCCTGAGGCAGGAGTTGGAGCAGGAGAGCTTGAGCATCTGGGGAAGTTCACAGCAGAACTGGTTTATGGCATTGCCTCGGCAGAGTGGTATTGAAAATGTATTAGCAGTGTGCAGCAGAGCGTGGAGGAAACCACTGCCCCAGGCAGCTGCTGCCATTTTGGCACAAGTTCTGCTGTCCAGGAGGGTCCTGTAGTTGAAGGGGTTTGCAGATGGCAATGTAGCAGTCATAGGCCATGATGGTGACAAGACACAGTTCTGCTGACATCAAAAAGGAAAAGACCTGGCAGCACATGCCAAGGGGATGACCCTGGTGTTGCAGAGGGAATTGGCCATGGACTTGGGGACAGTGGTGGAGATGGAGCCCAGGTTGAAGAGAGAGAGGTTGAGGAGGAAGAAATACCTGGGGGTGTGGAGGCAGTGGTTGCAGGCTATGGAAGTGATGATGAGGCCGTTGCCCAGGAGAGTAGCCAGGTAGATGCCCAGGAAGAGACAGAAGTGCAAGAGCTGCAGCTCCCGTGTGTCTGCGAACACCAGGAGGAGGAACTCAGTGATGGAGCTGCCGTTAGACATTTGCTGCTTCTAGGTGTGGATGACTATGGAAGAAAAGGCATTGAGAAGTTAGGGGAGATTTCTCTGAGCAAAACCTACTCTGCTTCTCAAAGAAATCCCCTAATCTGCTTCTCCCATTTCCAGGAACACCTTTGGCAGGTGCCTTTCATGAGCTTTGTTTAGGGCCAACTAAGGGTGTCTCTGGGAGCAGGGGGCTCTGCTGTGGGCTTTGGAGGAGACATTCCTGCCCTACACCAAAAGGTAAATAGGGCCATGGGGTGATCTCAGATCAAATCCACTTGTGATATCAAAAAGTTTTTCAGCATTGTCGCTCCCAAATCACCCAACCGTAGAGCAGAGCTTTGGGGATTTTGATTTGTTTATTTTGTCCTTGTTGCCCCACCACACCTGAGGAGTGTTTTAAGGCAGAAATCCCTGGCATTTCTGCTGCACTCCGAGTGAAACCTTGTGGGTCCTGAGAGGCAAAGGGGTTTTTCCCTTAGTGTAGAGTGAGATGAGCCAGTCTGTCCATCAGTCCTGTTCTCAGCTGCCCTGTGCTGGCACCTCTTTGAGCTGGAGGGTGATTGTACTCAGATGTTCCCCTGAAAAGAAAGTGGACACTACTGAGAGCAGAGGAACCCGGTTTCAAAGTGCAGATCTCCAGACTCTCCATGCCCACCTCATTGTACCTGAGCATGATCTCAGCTCTCCCCTCCCAGCCGGGGACACAGGGGGCTTATTGCAGCTGCCCACCTACAGCTGTCCGGCAGCATTTCCATGGCCTTAGCACCGAGGTGTCTTCTCCGTGGGCCTCCTACATAACACAGAGATGCTATGGGAGAGCTGTGCCCTTCTGGAGGGCAACCTGCAGCCCAGCAGCACTCCCAGGGGAAGTCAAATGTCCTAAAGATGGGGTGTCCTGAAAGGAGGGCCAGCTCATTCCAGTCCCCCACACTGCAGTGCCAACAGACCACAGGTTAGGTGGGGACAATCACAGCAGGGACGGGGGGGAAACATGCAGAAATGCCCCAATGCGCCTGCTGAGGGAGACAGGGCAAGGACAGAGATACAGGCATTTGGGGGTTTCTCCTCATCAGAGATCGGGATGCGAAGGAGGTGACTCAGCCTGAGACCCCATGGCTGTGAGGGCAGAGGCTCTGCTAGGTGGGAGAGGTGAGGGGGTTGCTCCAGGGCAGGTGTCTGCACTGCAGGGGATGGCAGGGAGGTGCTCGAATCCCCTCTCCCAAGGCATTTCTGGTGGTACTTCCCTCTACCTTATTGCCCATGTCTCTACAGCCTGGAGCTGTCCCTGCTGTTTCTCTGTCCCCATGTCTCTGCCCTGGCTATGTTCACAGACCCCATCCCACCTGCTGTGTGCTCAGCTCTGCCCTTCAGACACCTCCTGGCAACAAGGCACTCCCCAGGGGCATCTCTGTGTGTGCAGGTGTGAAGGAGCAGCTCAGACAAGTCCTAACAAGAGCTGGGGTCTGAGTGCCTTCTTCAGAACAGAGAAATAAATTCCCATCTCCCACTGCCCACCCAGACAACCAAGAGGAGAATCCTCAAAGCACAGACACCTGCCCTTTCAGGTAACCCCCACCTTGATCTTCCTCTTCAAAACTGCCCTCAGAAATGTCCTGGGGGTGATGTGGAGCTGTGAGCAGGCCTGGCCCATGCAGCACTCTCTCGACAGCAGAAGGACCCTGCCCTGCTGCGGGTTGCTCCTTCCACCCACAGCTTGTCATCACAGCACTGGGAGGAGCTCCCCAGGCAGGCTGAGCGCTGACCCTGGCAGGTGGCAGAGTCCTGCCCCAGCACACAGGCCCCTGGGGTGCAGGGACCCTGCTTGGAAGGACAGTCCTGGGCACCCCTGGATGTACACCCAGCTTCACACCCCTGCAGCTGTACCCGGCAGAAGGCAGCTGTCATGTCTTGTCCCTCTGATGATGCAGCAGGGAAGCCTTGCTCAGCAGCACGTCTTCCTACAAACTGGATAAACTGTGAGGGTTGTTCTGACAGATGCTTTGGATGTACCAGATTTTGGAGAGCCCTCCGGGATACTCATGTGCACTGCCCTGCAGCCAGAGTCCTACCATGTAAAGACCTGTGAAGATTTCTCCCACACTGAGAGCCCAGCTGTCCTTCCACCAACCTCTCCCTGCCTCATTCCTCTCCCCTCACTGCCTGCAGGCACTGCCCTCAGCCCTGCTGCACTTTGCAGGGGAGCTGCTCCTGGGCAGAGCTGTCTCTCACAAGCACTGCCCACTTGCTATGAGCTCCCTCCATCCCAGGAGCCCGGCCCAGCTCAGCAGCAGAGGACCAGCCAAAGCAGCCACTTTCTGGGCTGCCTGGAGATGTCCCAGGGGCTCTAGGGCTGACAGCTCCTGAAAGGCAACAGAGTCACCTTTGGGGAATGGACTTTTTAGCTGACTGAAATAATCGCCAATTGTCCCTCTCTGAAGAGTGGAGAGACACTGATTCCAAAAGTGTGGTTTGTCCTATCAGGGCATGGATGCCTATGAGAAGTATAAATGTTCCCCTCTGGACACTGACATTCTGACCCCTAACGACAAGGACACACAGGCAGTGACAGGGAGGTGTTGGTTGGACCCTGCGCCAGGCAGGAATTCAGCTGAAGCAATGCAGGCATCTCCTCCCCAGCTGGAAGCCTTTGGGCTGAAGTGGGATTCAGCTCCCCCCATGCACCCCACAGACCCACAGTGTTAAGGGATGTCAAGACTGGCCACCACTTCCAGCCACTCCAGCCCAGGACCCCTCCTGCCATGCCGCTGGAGCCCAATACACACCAGTACCACCCAGTACAGTCGTGCCTGGCTGCTGGAGCCCAGCCTGGGGATCTGGAGTCTTTGTGCAGGCTGAGGGATTCAGCTGCCACTTTTCTGCTTGCAGGTGGTAACTAGTAGCGAAGCTGACCACGCATCCGAGAGACAGACAGACACACACACACACACACACACGCCAACACACACACACACACGCCAACACACACACACGCCAACACACACACACACACGCCAACACACACACGCCAACACACACACACGCCAACACACACACACGCCAACACACACACACACACACACGCCAACACACACGCCAACACACACACACACACACGCCAACACACACACACACACGCCAACACACACACGCAGAGGACACTGATACAGCCAGTCACACAGACTGCCACAGATGAGGTGCTGCCGTCAACAGCACCCGCATGCAGGACTCACATAAAACACAGCCAGCCACGTCCCCTCCTCCTCTTGGGCTGGCAGAGACAGGAGGTCACTAGTGCAGGCACACACGACACTCTCTACGTTCACAAGCATACAGATGTTCATGGATCCCCTGCGTACTGGCACAGCCCCTCTGTCCACTGGTACCTCTGCCCAGATCCCAGCCCTCTGACCCACCCCATGGGTCCGCTACTCGCCAACTGGTCCATCTTCGTGCTCCCTGCAAACAGGCAGCACTCACACGTTTCTCCTGCAGGCACCCCACACTTGCCAATCTCCCCAGGTGCTAGCACAGACCCTCTGCCCACCTGATACCTCAGCCTAGACCCAAGGCCCTGCAAGTCACCAGCTGGTCCAGCTTGAAGTCTGCTGGTGGATGCACACGCACACCCCATGCACACCAGGTTTGGGGAAGATAGAGACACTCACAGAGCCTCTCACTCACCTCACTCATGCTGGTCTCCCCCAGTAGGTGGTTTACAGGATGTACACCGTTCCTGCCACAGAGCCTGGTGGTCAAGACCCCCACTCGCTCCTGTAGCTGCACTGAGAACCCCTACTCACTCCACGAGCTGCACTGGGACCCATGCCAGTAGCTGGCACCACAAGCCAGGGGTGCCTACACCCCCTGGTTGACTCCAGTAGCTGGCACCCAGTCCACCCATGCCAACCCCCCAATAGCTGGCACATAGTCCTTTCAGTTTGCATGCACACAGGATAGAGAGCGAGATGACACAGAGAGATTGTTAAGAAAAGATTTAACAAGAAGATACGAGAAGACAGGACAGACATCATCTGTGTCCTGCTACCAATTAGTTGTCTCTGGAGAGACTCTGGCGTCATCAGGTCATCCGTCATCTGAAACTTCTTCAACAAGATTAGAGGGGACAACGCCTCTTGTGCCATTGGTCAGCTCTGCTACATACCAGCCCTCTCCATCCACATCTCCAAAGATGTAAACATATTGTCCAGCAACTAGAGGAAGCACTAGTTCAGGCAGCTCATTGGGACCATCAAAAGGATCATAGCTCTATTGAGCTACGAATGCTCGAAGCTCTGCTGGTTGTTTTCTCACAGCCTCCAGGAGGATGCACTCCTTGTCTGCTCCCAGGTTAGCCTGGCATGGCCTGGAAATGATGTGGTTGGATCTTTCTCCTTCCAGCTGTTCAAGTTCCTGAAATAGTTTCTGGTGTTGTTCATTTAACTTCTGGTACCGATCATTCAGTTCAATCAGCTGGGCTCGAAACAGTTGCAGGGTTTCTTTGTGTTCCCTGTGTACTTCTGCCTGAGGCCTCTGCAAATACTCGCTTTCCTCCTCTTTCCTCTGGAGCGCTAACTTTGTCTCTCCTGTTCCTTCTCCAGCTGTTGACTTCCTTCTGCCATTTCTCTCATGGCTTTCAGTTTGCGCTCTGCCTCTTTCAGCTGGGTTGGAAGACAGATGTTTGTCTGGATGGCAGAATCTCACTCCTCTGCCGCTTGCGCTAGTGAGTCTGGTGAGCTAGACATCCCAAGCAGCAGTATCTCGGCAAAACCCCTCTGAACCCTTCCTTCCCCACCCCCTGCCTTACCTCAGCAAAGAAAGCTGTAGCACTCACCCGCAGCTTAACTGAGGAGGAATCCAGCCATGGCAAGAGGTTCCTCACCACACAGGGGGAGATGAGCCCAGCATGGAGCAGGACGCTGTGCAGGGGACACAAGCGAGGGACACACAGTTGCCCAGGAAGGCCGGGTCTCCAGAATTCACTTGCGCTGACACAGACGCTATTCTTTTGCTCAGGACAGCTTCCCAGGCACACTGGAAGGGTCCCAGCAGCCATTTCCCTGCGCACAGCTCCACAGAAGGTGGCCAGATGCATCCCTGGGGCTCTTACCTGCTCAGGAGACACACCCCCTCAGGGTGAGCCAGGGGGTCTTCCAGGCGAGCCCACACTGCCCAATTCATGAGCAGCCGCATCCATTTCTGCACCATGCATTTGCCTAGCACCAACTCTATAGCTGAAAGGAAAATCCTGGCACAAGAAACAAAACACAACAAATCAAAATAACACCACCACCACAAACCCAAAGAAATCTCAAATCACAGCAGGTTAGGGGAAGACTTATCTTTAGCAGAGCTAAATACCCCTGAAATGATGCTTCATAGCCTCCAAGACTGCAGCTAACAACACTGGCATTTTTGTCATGCCCCAAACCCACTGAAGCAGAAGAAAACCCATACCCCTAGACTGACTCCATGCTAGATACTCCTGCCTAGGAGCTGGAGTTTCTCCATGAAGGAACAGAAGTAAACCCAACCATGACTACTGGTTTCCACATCTAGGAAGCGGGGCAGGTGAAGCTCTCCCTCAGCTCCACAAAGGCACATGCCTTGGTGAGGGGAACTGAAGCCAGCCCCTCCATCTGCCCCTTCAGCTCCTTACCTGCACGGCTTCTCTTCAAGCACCTGGCCCTCAAGGAACAGTTGTCTCCAGCTGCTTATGGGGGAAAGCAGCCTCTCCTCACCCAGCGTTTCCCTGGCCCACCTCATGAGGCTGGGAAGAAGGTGGGGAAGCAGTTGCCTGAGCTCCTCTGTGCTCCTCAGGGCAAGCACCACCTCGGAGATGGCACGGGTGATCTGCAGAGAAACATGACCAAGAACCACCTGTTCAGGCAAGGCCTTTTCCCACCAGCCTGGTTCCCCTGCCTGCCTGGGGCAGGGGGGTTACTGTCCACAATTGTCACTTCTGTGACAGCCTTGTGGCTCAGGAGCACAAAACTGTCCCGGCTCCCCACACTCCTTGAGGCCAGCCCAGCACAGTGCCCTGGGAGTCTCCACGGGCATCCGCAAAGGGCACCTGACTCCCTCGTGCCAAGATATGAGTTAGAAAGCAGATGCAAAGCTGCAGAAACGTGTGTGCCATTGAACGTACCGACAGAGTCTCCAGAGCAGTCTGACGGCTGTGCCGCTCACAAGCAGAGGAGTGAGTCCCCAGGTGGTTGTTTCCTGCTCTGTTTAGTTTCTCTACTAAGCACCTCAGGATCTGAATCCCAAGGATGCTTCTTCCCAGGCTCCTCCACAGCTCCACCATGTCACTGCAAGGGAAGAGACGTTCACCCCTGAGCCCATATCCTCGCAGTCCTGCAGTGCCCTCAAACCTCCTCACCTGCAATGGGGCTTACAATGCCCCACTCACAGCAGATACAAGCATGCAGTCTTGCAACACTCAAGACTGTTCAGGCAGAAAAAAAAGACCTGCTTCTCAACTGCCCCCCCCCCCCCCCCCGCCCCCGCCAGTACAAGCAAGCTGCAGGGTCTCTGACTACAGTGGGGAAGTGCACATACCTGTCCATAGGCAGACCTTTCTGCAGGAGACTGCTGATCACAGGCTCATGGTGAAAGCGGGCGAGAAGAAACACCATATGGAGCAGGAAGGGCCTGTGGGTGCTCTGCTGCATGTAGGTGTAAAGGGTGTTCAGGATTTTTGGCACCTGAATGAAAGAAGAGGAGAAAGAAGGGCTCAGTGCCTTCTTTATCCCCTCCTGCGGGGCCCAGACACAGTCATTCAGCACATGAGCAATGCCTGCTCCGTCGACACAGAGTCCAGATCTAGCTCGAAACCTCACTCCTTCCACCCTGCCTGACCCTGGCTCATGTCTGGAGCTGAGCCTGCTCTTGGCAATAGCGCACACGCATGCACACACGCGCACGCACAGATGCATGTGCTCACAGGCAGAGCCTCAGTCACTGCACGTGCCTGGGCCCAGATGTATGAGCAGCTGCGTGCGCTGTGTGCACACAGAGGACATGGACACATTTCACACCCAGCACTTAAATAGCTCTCCCCATGTGTCTGTAGCAATGCAAGAGCAAAACCAAACACACTCTTGCAGGGCCTGTGCAAGGGCATGTGACTCCTTCCGGAGGAACCCAGTTCTCCAGGGACACTATTCCTTGCCTCTGCCCTCCTTTCCCAAAACTCCAATGCCGTCGCTACACAGAGGACCATCCCCTGAAGAAAAGGGTGTTTGTTGGAGCCTTTCACAGCTAGAAGCCGTGGTCATGATAAAGACAAAGAGGCAGCCAGTTCCCTCATCCCGTGGAAGAGCCCAGCTTCCCCCACAGCTGCCTACCTCTGGCCTGTGGTGCAGACACAACCCACTCTGTGCCTGGGGAAGTAGCAAGGGGTGACCCCGCAGCCCATGGATGCGGCGCTCTTGCTGCCTGGAGCGGCCGCTGGCTCTGCAGGGATGGCACAGGGATGCCCTGCCCTGCCTGTAACAGGAGCTGCCTAACAGCTGGGTGAGCTTTAGCTCAGCTGGGCATGATCCTGTGGGCTGCCACCCATGATTGCCATCACTGTGACCGACTTCTGTCAGCGGCAGACAGCCACTGAGCTAGTCCGGGCTGAGCAATGTGCTGGTGGCCCTAGAGCCCAAGTGGAGCGCAGCAGAGCACAAATGGAGGAGGAGAACAGGAGCCTGGAAAGGGCAGGCACAGCATGAGGCCAGAGGCTCCCAGGCTACAAACAGGCAGCAACTGGTGGCTAAAGGAAGGTCACCGTGCAGGCTGGGTAACACCACAGCCAGGGAAAGCAATGAGAGCAATGAACAAGTACCCAACCTGTGGAAAACCTAGCATGCCCAGCAATGCTCAGAGTAGAGACAATTTGCAACCAGTGAAGAAAGAGCAGGGTGAAGTGGGTCCCGGGGCAGGGAGGACTGACAGTGACCCTGAGGAAGGGGAAGAATGGCAAGGGGCAAGGTTGGTGCCTCCCAGTGCCTCACTCATGGGAAGGAGCTGAACCAACAGGAGACTTTGGACAAGAAGTGCCCATATCCTTTGTCACCAGCTGGAGCAGACACCAGCAGCAGGTGCTAATGCATGACTCAGACCATCAGTAGCCCCTTGGCTCAGCACACAGGCAGCATTCCTTGAGCCCATGGCAACTGCACAGGGTGTAGTGCAACAGCCAACAGGAGAAAAGACAAAGTCAAATGGAAAAAAAGGTCTCCTTTACCTCCTGGAGTATTTCCTTTCTGCATTCCACCAGGAAGATGAACACCCACTTCCACACTGCTCTTGCACGTGCAGGTGTGACATGCAGCAATCTGTCCAGGATGGCAGTCAGAAAGTCCGTAGCCTGTGCTGGAGGGATGCATTTGCTAACAGCCTGGAAAGAAGTCAGGAACAGGAGAGACCGCATCACAGCTCTGCTCCAGCAATTCGGAAAGGAAAGCAAACTTGACAGGACTGTTAGTTCAGCAGTCATGGAGGGGGCAATCACTTGATCCTCCGGCTGTGCATACAGTGCTGTTTACATCTGATGCAGCTAACCAGTTTGGAAGTGCCTCCCCCCATGTTGTTTGCTCATATACCAAATTTGTATTCTGACAAGAGCACTCACACACGTGTGCGCACAAACACACCCATCATGGTATCTACTCCAGCAGGCCTAGAGGACAGTCTTGTCTCAAAGCCTCCTGCTACTTGCTAACAGCAGCCGTTCCAAACAGCTCACTCTGGAGACAGTAAGAGACTCTGGAGGGGAGCAGGGAGACATGCAGGAGGCCAGGAGCCGAGCCCCCACCCCGCTGGTCTGGGGCCAGTTACCTTTGCTAGTTTGGTACAGGTCTCCACCAGAGTCTCGGTGTCTGGGCTGTTCAGTGCCTCACAAAGGCACCTGATCTCATCTGCCTGAGGCACCACCTTCATGGTCTTGGCTGGAACAAACACCAGGAGAAAAGAGGAGTCACATCTACAGAAAACCCAACCTCTGGCCCCAGGTACCAATAAAGGAGAACCCAAGTGGTGGCAGTGAAGGCCACAGGGAAACCCAGGGCTCCTGAACTCGGTGCAGCAGGACTTCCTGACCCCAATAAATGGCTGACAAATCCTGGGCTGGAAGGAGCCCTCTTCCTCCTTGAACTGTTTGCTGGGACTTCAGGGATTCAGCAGCCTCTGCTCCCAACAGCTGTGTCCCCTACGTCACCCTCTGAAATATCAGGGCCCTCATCCAAGTGAATTGTCTGACCACCATCTGTCTCTCCTTGAATGTGGAGGGAGACAGTCCCCAGCATTGGTGACAACGTCCTGCTCTCAGACAGCAGTGGGGGAAGGCCCTGACCACCCAGCCTCACACATGCCCCAGGGAGGTCGGACTCAGCGACCCTCTCCCAGAGATCCTTCCTGAGATGGCCAGGGAGGCAGAGAGTTAACAGGGTGGGGGCACAAAAACATCTGAGCTCATTGACTCCCCCTTCCTTCCCTGGGACAGGGCCTGGCCCCACGGGACCCCAGTGGTCACCAGACCAGGAAGGGAGGGAGGATCAGGCTGAGCAAGTCTGGGAAGCGCCCGCTCTCCTCACCTTGCATTCGGAGAAGGTAGCTGAGGCAGACCCATGCCTTCTTGCGGGACGCGGCCAGGCAGTCGTTGGTCAGAGTCCCCAGCAGTCCCACCAGGGAGCCAAACTGCTTGCAAGGATGTCCTCTCTGCAGGGGAGAGCAGCAGGAAAAGGGTAACAGGCAGACCCAGCACCTGCTCGCCTCTACCGCCCATCCTGCTCCCTGAGCAGCGACTGGGCAGAGGGGCAGGCAGAAGGGCTGCCCCATGATCCCAGGAGCCCCGAAACCCAGCACCCAGTTGGGCAGGGCTCCCTTCTGGGGCCACGAATGCTGGGAAGAGGGCACCAGAGCACGCAGGGGATCCCTACTTACCATGAGCTCAGATTGCTCCTTGCAAGCTCCCAACACATGGGCACAAACCTGCAGGGCTCTCTCCCGCTCCCATTCGTTGGCTGAGGTGAGCCAGCCTTTCAGGACCTGAGGCAGGGTGCATCTCTCTCACAACCGGCATTTTTCTCTCCCTGAGATCCCCCCCCCCCCGTCCTTCTCTGGCCCCTTCCCAGCACAGCCCCTGGCCCTACCGAGCACTGGCACTGCAGCCTCCACTGCCTTGCGCTCTCCAGCCACCTCTGCCCTGAGGCAGGTGTTGCTTCCCTGCCAGCATCTCCCCTCCCCGGCCTTCCCCCAGGCTGCTCTTTCCCAGCTCAGGGCTGGCTCTTGGCTTTCCCTCTGGCAGGGCCTACTTCTCTGCCTGTCCTGAGGCTGCAGTGGCCAGGTGCTCCCACCCCCCAGCTCAGCCCCTGGCCCCAGCCTGATGCACACTCTCAGAGCAAAGAGCCAAAGCCCCACTTTCCCATAGGAAAGGCATCCACCTCCTATCACCCTCTAAAGCCTCGATTCTCTGCCCCTGCAACACTTTCCCTGTTGCCCCATGACTACTCACATGGACCACGTCATCAAAGCAGGCAGAGGTCTCCTCTGCCTCCAGAAGGGTTTCTATAAGATGCCCCAGATCTTCCATGCTTCTCCTGTGCAGAACCTGAAAGCAGGAAAGGAGAGCTGAGTTTCTGCATCATGGGGACTACCAGTGCGCACTGAGGTGGCATCCTGACCCAGAGGTGGGCAGGCAGTGGCCAGTGGGTACCTGCATGTTCACCGCTGCCCTCACTATCTTCCTTCTCTTGTTCATCCGCTCCTTGGAAGGATAGGACAAGACACTCTGGCAGCACACTGCCAGCAGGTTGCAATTTTCCGCCCTGCTCAGAGGTGGCCTCAGCTTGCTGGCCAGAGGAAAAAGGAAGAGAAAAGAGAAAGGAGATTGACTAGCTCTCTCCAGAGCGGCTTAAAGCACAACTGGGTTCCTCCTAAACAAGGGCCCTGTATCCAACACCCCCAGCCCATGCCAGCAAGCACTGCCTTCAGCTCCAGCAATTCCTGCCACATCCCAGGCAGCAGGCAACCTCCCACCCGCAGGTTAAGGGGGCTCCCTGGAGCTCCCTTCTTTTGGAGACACCCAAAATGGGGAACACCCTCCCACTCCACAGCCCCAGCAGCTCCCGGCCCCATGCTCAAGGCCACTGGGGCTGTCCCAGCCAGCTGGGATGGAGTACAATGGGAGTCCCCAGAGCCCGGGGAACAGACCTCACCTCAACTCCTCCAGGGCCTGAAACACTCCATACACTAGGGAGCCCCAGGGCTCCCCCTTTATCCAGTCCTGCAAGTCCCAGAAAGACAAATGCAGAGTTGGCAGCAGGCAGAGACAGGGGACAGCCCTCCTGCCTCCCCTGGGGACAGGCTCTGTTGCCAGGCCTGGGCAGACACTGCCCCGTCACCCCCACGGATCCCCAAAGGCACCACAGGAGCGACCCTGCTCCGCAGCCAGCTAGCACCAGCACCCAGCAGCCCCACTGGCTCAGGACACAGCTGCAGGAGCTCGCATGAAGTCAAGAGTCCATCGTGCCTCTGGGGAAACCAGTCTGATGGCACAGCCCAAAACCCCCCCATGTGACTGCCCTGGCTACGGGCGCTCACCAGCAGGGTCTGCGTTGCCTCCTGCTTTGAGGAGAGCTCAAAGTTGCTGCAGTCGCCCACAGCCTGGATGGCACAGCTGACCTCAGTGATGCTCTGCACCAGGGCGAGCTTGAGCTGCAAGTCCTGAGGCCAAAGACAGAAAAGCACCCCTTGAACTCTTTGAAGGGCTGAGAGGTGAGCGTGGGCAGGGGGAACCAAAAGGGGGGGTTGGATCTGTACGTTGAGGACAAACCCTTCCTTGGGGGATCTTTAGAAAAAGACCATCCATCTCGGTATGCCCCAGCCCCTAGGGGCTGGAGCTGGGGCACCCAGGCATCCCCGCCCTGTGTGCTCCATGCTCCTACCCTCTGTTTGGCTCTGGAGAGCCGCAGGATGTTGCCCATGATTTCTTTATCCACACGGGTGAGCAGCTGCTCCTTGGGGGCATGCAGCGCAATGCCGCTGTAGGTGTGCATGAGAGCAGCGCGAATGCCCTGGGCTTTCTCCTTCTTCCACCGCTGTACCTGTGTTGACAGAGATGCCCTGAGACATCAGCCCCGAGACTCCTGCGGGCTCCTGCAGCAGGCCCTGCTCCGGCACCTTCACCAGCTCCTTGTTTCCCTGGGCACCTCCCAGCAGCTCCCCAAGCTGCTCCTTGAGCTGCGGGAGCTCCGGGACTGGGAGCTGTTCCCATCCTGCAGCTTGGGTTCTTGCATGGGGATGGGGAGGAGGGTGCAGCCAGCATTGCACACGCTGCTGGCTGTTTTACCACTGATTTGAGAGGTCAGGGAGCTGTCTGGAACCTTTCAGTGGAAAGGTATCTGACATCGCTTGTCATGGTCCTGCTCAGAGATGCCCAGCCTGTGCAGGTCAGTGGCGCAGAGGAGCCCAGTCTGCTTGCCTCCCCAGACCAGGCTGCACTGCTCTCTCTGCAAGGCCGTGCCCTGCCCAGAAAGGTTTCCCCACAGCCCCCAGGTGGGGAGCAGAGCCAGCGAGACCTCACCAGACTCCTGCTCCTGGCCCTCAGCTTTGAGGAAGGGACAGAGGGTCACACTGTGCCCACCCCATCTTGTTGCTAGCTCCTGCTGAAGTTCAGTCAGGGGCAACGTGGCTGCCAGCAAGGAACCACTGCAGCTGCCCCAGCTGGGTGGCTCTGATCCACCAGGTGTCAAAGCCCATCGTTTCCAAAGACACCTCAGGGGCCCCAATGCCAGGACGTCCCCTCTGAAAAACAGGTCTCAGGTAGCTCTTACAAGAGGGCTAATCTGAAGGCAGCTGCCCCGGTTTGGCTGCTGCAGGTGTGGAAGTGGAAATAAGGCTGAAAAAGGAAAGCCAAGCAGCAGAACCCTGGAGCCTTTACCTTCCAGCCCGTGGAAGTCTGATAGAACCAGCCTCTGGTGAAAGCAGCAGAGAACATAGTCACTGTGTCCAGGACCAAGTGGAAGTGGCTCTCGGCAGCATGGGACACAACAGAAATCATTCCCTGCAACCACAGAGAAACAGAGAGTTGGCTCCAGCCCATGCACTTGGCTGTGGCCAGTGACAATAGCCTGACAAGATGTTGCAGCAAGGGGGAAACGGCAGCGATGTGGAAATCAAGGAGATATGGAGCTGGGCCAGCAGCAGCCCGCCCTCTCCCCCAGGAACAGGCAGGGCATGCTCAGGACATGAGCATCACCTCACCTGGGCCTCAGACAGCTCCACAGGGCTTGTCTCCTGGAGGAACCTCAACACCTGCCCTTGGACGTGTCTGAGGTCCCGACAAGCTGCCAGCGCTGTCCCAAGAGCCTTGTACAGGAAAAACTGAAAGAGAAGAGGCCAAACCCAAGATGCAGTCACGGCCCGACCCATCAGGAGAGGGCTGGCCCCAGATGGACCCAACCGCCCCAGGAGCAGGCAGGGCCGGCTGCGGTGTCAGGCTGTAGCCAGCCACTGGGGCAGCCTGGGGAAAGTGCCTTTTGAGGGTGAGGGAACAGGAAGCAGTGAAAACCGCCTGTGTGGGCAGAGCAGTGGCGCCAGCCCCAGCCCTGGCACGGGGCAGGAGACGCACCTTCTCCCAGGAGCTGGGGGCAGAGCTGCCCAGCTGCTGGCTCAGCTCCTGGCTCAGGCCCACAGTCCAGGCCTTGTCCTCAATGGGCTCCAGCGATGCTCGCAGGAACTGGGGTGAACAGGAGAGGAAGCGAGTGTTCCCCTGCCCTTGGCCAGGGCCCTTTCCACACTCGTATGTCCCGGGATGCTGCTGGGGAAGAGCTGCCGGGAACAGCAGTCTCTTCCCCCACCCCACGCTCTTTTCGCCAGCCTCCCTCTTCCTCTAACACCTCAGGCGAGACCCCCCAGCACACCAGACATAGAGGAGGAGGCAGTGCTAAGGCACGTGCCACAGCGTTAGAGGGCATTAGCCATCAGCCATGGCACGTGTGCAGACAGCAGCTCCTCTGAGCGGGCAGGCACCTACTGCGGGGGGAGGCACAGGGTGCTCATGAGGTACCCCCACCTCCTGCTGCCTACACAAGCAGCCCCGAGCTTCCTCCCACAAGTTTGTCTGCTCCCTCTTCTCCCCCTCTATTTCTGACACCCCCGCAAGGATGCTGTACCTTAAGCACACGGTGCTCCCACTCTGCAGAGTCCACGGAGCTCTCGGTTTTTCCTAGAAAGCAAGAGGAAGCAAAAGCTCTTGCTGCTATTTAAGCTCACACCAAAGACAAGCCCTGTGGTCTCCTCTGCGGTCAGACCGCCCAAAAGTCCCAGGCCATCAGGCTAGAAGGCACCTACATCAAAGTCTTTGTGAGGCCAAAGACACAGGAAGGATCCCAGGGGCATCTGTCAGGGCCACTGATTCAAGCTGGGGAAGGACATACTGACCGCAGCTGATCCCCACTGCTTGACGGCAGCTCCCAGAACAACTCCGACCACTGAGACACAGCACGCACCAGCAACACGCATTTTCTCCTTAATGACCCACCGCTTTCTGCCCATTTGTAGCCCTTCTCCCAGGCTACTGCCAAGGACGGCTGCTACAAACCTGGCCTGGCCTGGGGACTTGGTCCTCCAAAGCCAAGGCCTGCACCCGCTCCAGGAGCACCAGTCCTGTCCCTCCCCCAAAGACCATCCTGGGCAGGACATGGAGGTGCCACCAAGACCTGCCATCCAAGGAGACATCAACGGCCCCACCCATTCCCTGGGCTGAATTGACACCAGGGGTCAGCTGCCCCCAGCCTCAGTGCTGGCTCCCTGGAACAGGAAAGGCAACAGAGCAAGTCCTGGGGACATGAGGACAATTCTCCTCCATCACGCTGAGAAGCTGCATTTTCCTCCCCCCACCCCCAGCCTCTCCCTCACCACCCGCACTTTACCTTCCAGGTACTGCAGCAGGAGGGGGATCTCAGTCGCCCACACTGGCCCCAAGGCTCTGTGGATCCAGCCGTGGAGAGCCTGCAGCAGCTGCAAGGCAGCGACCGTGCGTTCGCTGCTCGCGTAAGGAGCCGCTGCCACCACCTAGGCAAGGGCAGGAGAGAAGGGTCACTCCTGCTGCCAGAGCCACAGCTTCTCCCGGGAGGGAGGGAGGGAGGGAGCCTGGTGCCACTCGGCCAGCAGCAGGCAGCCGATGGCTTCACCTGGGGTGCTGCCAGCCCCAAGAATGGAGTGGGATCCCCAATGGGCTCGGGCAGGCTCGGCATGCTGCCTCCTCCTCGGGGGCTCCCAGCACTGGCCTTAACAGCACATCCGCCCTGGGCTCTCCCACCACCCCTGGCCAGAAAAGCTCTTTCCCCAGGGCCCCACTACTCACCAGCAGTCGAGTCAACAGGGCCTGGGGAGCCGGCAGCTGGGCTGCGGGGAGGAAGAAAGGCTGGGTGAGCCGACAAGCCCCCACCGTGCTCTGCCCCGTGCACCTCCGATGCCCCACACAGGGCTGAGGGCTGCGAGCAGCTGCACTGCCACAGCGCTGGCCCGGGGGGGCTCCCCAGGGCTGCCCAGCATGAGATGAAGGCAGCTCATGGCCAGGAATGAGTCCTGGCTCACCAGCAGAGTGCTGCGAGCAGGAGAGCCAGGCCTCTGCACCGGGCAAGGTGCAGCAGCACCTGCTTCTACCCTTTGGTTTTCCTGGGCTCCTGCTCAGGGCTGGTGGGGTGCAGGGAGACACAGGCTGGCCCGGCCCCTGGCCAAACCCAGCCGCACTCACTGGGGCTCCTACCTTGCTCCTGGGAGTCCATGCCATCCAGATCTTCCTCTTCTTCCTTGCACCCTGCTCTCTCCCATCTCTCAACTAGGGCTCGGAGACAGCAGGAGAGCGGGATCAGCATGCCGCTGTACTGGGCTGGCACCACATACTGCAGCAGCCTTGGCCACAGGAGCTGCAGAGAAGCAGCGGGCAGTTTGCCACATTGGCATTTCCACTCAGCTCAAAGACAAAAAGGGTGGTCTGCGTTTCCCTGAGCCTTGTGCACTTCAGCACACATGAGGGGAGAGGTTCAGGGCATGGGGGTGCATGAGGAAAAACATCCCGAAGGCAAGAGGAAGCCACAGCAGCAGGGCAGAGGGTGACTTACTTTGGTCATCCCTCTCAGAGAGACATCCAGCGAGCTCAGGATGTCCATGCACAGGGCTTGAAGAGCTCCATCCTCTTGGGTTTCGCAGGCAAAAAGGCCTCCTGCCACCTGTAAGACAGAGTTGGCAAAATCCCCATTACTCTCGGCTCCTGACTGAGACAGCTCAGGCACAACTCACCAGTGCTCCTGTGCCAGCCTCCTGGCAGCACTGATCTCCTGAAAGGGGAACAAGGACAGCCGGACCCAGCTCAAGGACCAGGTCCCGGACCCTGGGAAGGACTGGAAGCCTGGGAGCAGAGAGCGACGCTGCTTGTCTGCACAGTCCCCCAGGGCCTAAATGCTGCTCTCATGCCAGCAAAGCAGAGGTGAGGAACGTGCCCTTCAGCATTGTTGTAACTCGGTGCCAGCCCTGGCAGGAGCACGCTCAGCCCGACAGATGCAGAGGAGCACGCAGAAGCCCTTTCCTTTGCCCTGCTCCCAAAGCAGAGCCTCCCCAAGCCTCAGAGCAAAGTGACACACACAGATCTCCCAGCTAGAGGGAAGCTTCAGCCAGAGGGAAGATCCTCAGCAAGTCAGTGGGAGGCTCAGCCATCCCCAGCTTTCATCTCCTGGGCACCCAGCTGGAAATGCTCATGGAAGGGATGGCCAAATGGCCTGTCCCCTTGCCAGAAGGGATGCAGGCCCCCAGACTGCTATTGGATGGGCAGGGTGTGTTTTGGAGGGCTAGGGCACAAGAACACCACAGAAATCTCCTCTAGCCAGGCCCACCTGTCTGCACTGGCTGTGTTTTGCTGATTGTCCATGAGCATTTAAGGATGAAGGATGTCCTGTCCCTACCAGCCCCTCCCTTTGCAAGGTGGCTTTGCAGAAGGCGCCTGTGGGCACAGCTCAGCCCATGGGGTGTGCAGGCAGCCCCACAGTCCTGGGTGGCATGCCCGGGTGCAAACCCACATCATCCACTGACATCTCCACCAACATCAGCACAGACGCCCACAAGGAACAGCCATTGGGAGGCCACTCCGATGGCAGTGCCAACCCTGATGGCCCTGCAGCGTTGAGCTCTCCATGGCCAAAGATGCTTGCAGGAGCTCTCAGCGCAGTCAAGGCACCGGTCAAAGCTCTGAGTGTCCTGCTCTGCCCTTACCAGTCTGCCCGAGGTCCGTCTGAACTCGATGAAGATGTGCCCCACCACATCCCATGCCCAGCGGCTCTCAGAGCCGGAGCTGAGCAGCTCCCTGATGAACTCCAGAACTGCCCTTCGCACCTGCCAGGAGAGAGTGCGGTTACGATCCTCCTGTTCAAAATCCAAAAGGAAGATGCCTTTGCTTGGGGGCAGCCTTTGTGGCTCAGGGAGAGATGATGAGTGCACGGCAGCAGCTTTCACTCCTGGCACCAGGGCTGGGCTTTAGCACCAGGCTGGATGGGCATTTGCCCCACAGAGCACAGCAACCTGCCTGCTCCACTCTGCCAGCTCTCCCCGGGGAGGAGCCATCACCCACCACCTGGGCGACGTGCTGGCGCTTTCCCAGGCACTCCAGCTCTGCCCCGAGGGTTTCTCTGCCTCCCCTGGTGGCACTGTCCCTTCCCAAACCAGCTCACCTGGGCACTGGGGTTGTTGCACACGGATCGCACGGCCTCCACCACCTGGGGCAGCTTCTCTCTTGTCGCAGGTGCTGGAAGACATACAGAGAGGTGTGCGTTGAGGCACAGCCTAGATGGCAGAAGGGATCCCTTGAAGATACCAAGTTTTTCGCACACCAACGGGACAGAAAAGTGGGGTCTGACTGACTTCACAGGAGGCAGTGGCATAGCCAGAGCAACTCTGTTTCTACAGGCACAGCTATTTTATAGGGACTGAAAGCTATGGTAATACAGAGGAGAAGACAAATGGCGTGGATACAAGCAGCTCCTGTGCACACCAGCCCACCCGCCAGCCTGCCCGTGTTACTGAGCTTGGAGCATCGTCCCTGGTGTGCCGCCATTTCTAACTGCTGGGGGAGTGCTTGAGCCTTGTTGCAGGGTGCCAGCTCTGCTGGGGGAGCTGCTCTTTGTAGCTCCTTTTGGGTGCAGGTGCACCACTTTCAGCCCATTCCTGCTCTCAGCCCAGCAGCCCCAACCCCTGCCTTGTGTCCCTGGTCCGTGGCACTGACCATCAGAGTGGGCCAGGGCTCCCAGCAGGCCCAGGGCTGCCACGCAACTGGCTTCGCTCCCACCGCTCAGCTGGGAGTGTAGAAACACAACCGTCTCCTCAGGGCAGCTTTGCGCTGTGGGGAAGAAATCACATTCTGCATTAGCAGGCAGCTGCCCCTGACCACCAAGGACAGGGAGAGAGCTGCCATGGCACGGCGGGGCATCGCCCAGCCTCCTCACCTTACCCTGCAGCATGATGCAGCGGGATAGCACTGCCTTATGGGCTGGGCCAGGCTCCTTGGTCACATCAGAGAGCTGTGGGAACAAGGTCCATTTTAGAGAAAGTCACATCAGTGTTGACAGGGACTGAAAAGAAACAGTGCTCTCTGCTCGCCTCTCCCAGGGCACTCTGGGCACAGGATCCACAGCCAAAACCCAGCCCACACCACAGTGGCCCCGGGCACACACAGAGGTTTGCAGCAGCCCAGGCTGCCCAGGAGCTGAGACTGAGCAGCGTTAAAAGGCTGCCCTTAGGGTGCCAGCGCTCCAGAGTCCGCCTGCAACTTGGCCAAGAGGGAAATTGCTGTGGGAACCGGGCTGCCCCTCAGGCCCATTCCAAACAGCCAGGATCAGGCCTCCTGCAGCCTTAAGGTGGCACCTAGGTGACAAATCCTGGCATCCTCCTGGCCTGCAGGAAAGTCCTGGCGGAGGGACACCCTGCCAGGTTCTGCCCTGTCCTGCCCTGCCCTGCCCTGCCAGCCAGCAGGTCTTTCCCCTCCATGGCAATCAGGTGTGCAGGCCCCAGGCTGGCGGCAGGGCGCAGGCTCCCCTTACCTGGCGGTGCACAGCGGTGCTGATGGCAAGAGCTGTGCCCTGTGGGATGGGCGTCTGAACTCCCTCCAGTATCTCCAGGACATAGCTGAGGCTCTACAAGAGAACAGGGGAGGAAGAGGAGGCTAAAGGCACCTGGGAAAGGAGAAACCTAGCACATCTGGGATAAGGGGAGTCCCTAGCACCAGCTCCCAGGGAAAGCCCCAAACCCTCCTAAATGGGGCTTCTTGCTTGCAGCATCAGGAGGGTCTCTTTCCTCTGAACAGAGCCCAGTGTTGACAATTCAGTTTCCCGGCACTTCCCACTCATCAGACCTTGCCCTTCACTGGACAGGATTGGACATGGCCCTGGGCGTTAGGGCAAAGCTCTTTCCGCACACAGAGCCCCAGGGAGGTGGCAATGCCTCATTTCCTGAGAAGATGAGCCACAGGGACTCTTGCCTCTCTCGTGCCCCCCTGGGTTTCTCTTTTCTTGTCCAAAGAGCCCAGGAAGCCTCAGGCTTCCTCTGATCTCCTTGTTCCTTCTCTAAGGGCGTCCCAGCTCCTCCTGGCACCCCACAGCTCCCCAGCACCTCGTGGCACTCTCATAGATGCCCCCCAGGAGCCACGCTGAGCCTTGCGCAAGACCTCACCTTGGTGACCCGGGAGGTGTCTCGGACCTCCTGGTATTGGTGCAGGAGCCAGAGGAGCTGCTCACAGGCATGCTCTCGGTGCTGCTCCTCATGCAGAAGGACCCCCATCATGGCAGCCACTGCCCCGAGGACAGCCTGCTTGTCCTGAAGAGAGAAGGGAGAGGCTCTGCTTAGAGGGCTGAAGGTCTGCCTAGTGCTCAGCATCCCCTGGACACCAGTCTGTCCTTCCCACTGGGAGGGGTTTCCTTTCCTTTCTGCCCTGCAGGAGAAGGGCTCACTCCAGAGAGGAAAGAGCACTTCCCCATGCTGATACCCCACCCTTCCTGCAGAAAGGCCCCAGGACTTGGCTGCTTCCTGCCAGGGAGCCCCTAGTCTCAGGCACGGTGCCGACAGGCTCCTGGCTTGGGGTGCCTTGTCACTCAGACCACTCCCTCCCCTCGCCCCTCTGCTCGCACCCAACTGAGCACAGACAGACCCACCAACGTGGATGTCTCTGCTGTGGACCCAGGCGTGGAAAGCAGCACTTCTCACCTCTTCATCCTTGCAGTCCAGCCGATTTACCACCACATAGCGGAACACCGGGTAAATGGCTTCACAGAAGTGTGCTACCCCCTTGAGAGGGAACGGGCATTGCTCCCGGTTGCCAAAGTATGTATTGACTGCTTTTGACCATTGCTCAAGAACTGCACCAGGAGAAAGGAAAAGGGAGCATGTGAGAGTCTGCAGCAGGGACGGTCCCTTGCATCCACGCCCAAGCCTGCTTTAAGGACAGTCCCAGGCTCCAGCAGGGCTCAGCCCAGGACCAGATCTGGATCTGAGGGCAATCTGTGCTCTTGAGGCATCTGGATTCAAACACCCCATTGTTTCGCTCCTCCTCGCTCTTGCACCTTCTCCTCCTCAAATGGCCTGTTCCCCTCCAGCATTTCTCACTGCAGCCCCTTCCCTTCCCCACACACATGCCCTTTCAGAGCACGGATTTTAATCCCAGAGGAAAGCAGGGGAACAGAAGCCATGGAAAAGGACCTAGGAGTTCCTCTGTGCAGCGCCACCATGTCCTGCCCTCAGGAACCTCCTGGGCTTCCCCTCTCCTTCTGCATACTCACAGGAGTTTGGGAATACCAAGGCTTGACCTCGCTGCAGGCTGCACCCACCATGTTCCCTCTGAGATCCCATGAAGGCATTGAAGGCCACCCCAGCCCTGCCCCAGGGGCCCCGGCCAAGGAGCTGACACTCACCACTGCAGACAACGTGCAAGATCTGGCCACTCCCCACCTGGCTCAGCACAGTGCGCAGGGCGAGCAGCGTCATCCCCATGAAGGGGATGCACCGCAGGGCTGCAGAGAAGGCAGGGACAGAGGGACCAAGGTCAGTGATAGACATGGGAGACTGGGGTCGATCTCTGGCAAGGCTGGGGCTGCTGGGCCATGCAGGGCATGCCAGAGGGCATGGGGAGGGCTGCCTTCCCCAAGGGGAACACAGGAAAGCCCTTTGGGGAAATGGGGAGGAGAGTGGGGGACAGACACCCCACGGGTTTGTTTCCAACAGGTGCCCACCCTTCAGGAACTGGGATTGGGCTGGTAAGGCAGAGCTGCCAGCTGGCCCTGGCTTGGAGCAAGGAGGCACAGCAACTCCATAGCCCCCCAGTTCAACACAGAGTGTTTAGGGAGGGGGAGGATCCCTTCTCGCTATTATCACAGACCCCTACCCAAACCAGGAGGCCGAGGGTGCCGTACCATAGCTGCGGGCCATTTTGCCCAAGGTGAGGAGCACAGTCTCATCAGGGACCTTCCCCATGGCCTTCAGGTGGCTCTGGAGCTCAGACATGACAAAGTGGAAGTGGGAGCGGGCCAGAGCCACCAGGACATCGCTAGCGGCCGTCTTCACATCACCTGTCACACCCTGCAAAAGCATCACAGGCTAAACACTCCCAAGAAAAAGGCTGAGGCATTCAGACAGGCTGAATGACCCCATGTCCTCTGTGAAACCCCTTGGGGCAGCTGTGCTCAGGGCCAGGCAGCTGCTGCCTCTTGCTCCCTGGGGTAGGCGAGTAGCTCCCTTGCAAGACAAGGGAGGCATTTCCCCGGCACAGCCCCGTGCCACTGGCTCCTCTCCATGGAGATGCCAGGAACAAATTGTTGCAGACTTGAAACCCCCCTGGGACCTCTCTGTGGGGCTGGTGGGTTCCCATGGCTCTTCCTCAAGGCAGGAGGAATAACCTTGAGCTTGAACCCAGCTCTCTCTCAGTTAGAAACAGCCCCAAGTCCGCGTGTCTGCACAGCTCTCTGCATCCCCTCGCCAAATTCCCTGTAATGACGAGTCCCCAGAATCTCTTCCCTTAGGACCTCCGCTGGGTCTGAATAACCACGGAACATCTCTGCGCCACTCTGTATTTCCCCCCAAACCAGGGGCAGAGGCAGGCTGCTTTGGTGGCCTTGAAAGAGGACAAGCTCACCTGGGCTGCTCGCATGTCACTGGATGCCTCTGCTATTAGGCGGTTCACGACACCGCTTGTCAAACAGCCATCATCTCCCTGCAAGATCCTCTCCAGCTCCCGGTATGTCTCCACTCGGTCACCCTGGGGACAGACCACAAAGGGGAGTGATGGGACTTGCTTTGCCCTCTTTTCCAGGGAGCCACGAGAGAGACCTGCTGCCCCCCAAATCGTCTGTGTGACATGGGCACGAGGTACGAGCTGCAGGCATCAGTCAGGACAGCCATGGGCAACACTAAGATCTTCCGCAGCGCCTCTGATGCTAGCAGAGAGCCAGATAGGGAGATCAACTCCACCAGGGTAAATGGCCGTGCAGGAGCCAAGGAAGTCACTCCTGAGGATGGGGGATGGTGGAGGTCAGAGGGAAAGTGCCAGGCGAGGAAGGGTGTGACTGTTCACTCAACTCCTGCCTAGGTTTTGGCTAACCCAGCTCATGCTAAGGCCTCATGTATACTGGGAGCAGCACCATTAGGTCAAAGCAAGAGCACCATATAGGCAGGGCAGGCGGCCAGAAAGAGCTAAAGGGCCATGATGCAGCCATTATCACCTGCAGATTGCTGTCTGCGGCAGGCATTGTCTTTTGTCTAGCAGTTTCCTCAGAGTCCACTACTTTATGGAAATGGCATAGACCAAACCTCCAAGCTGGAGGGTATAAAACATCAGCTTACTCAAAAAGCTTTTGAAGCGGATCCAACAGCAGCTGAGCGGCTGAAGCTTTCATGCTTCCTGGTGTGATAGAGGGGATCCCTGCACTGTGACGGAGGAGGGATGAGCCCTCTCACCGTCGGCTAGGTAACTAATTCTTTTTTTTTGCTCATAGGTGCACTACATTAACAGTTATGGGTTGTAAGTTTTGAAACTTATGACTTGACCGGTTAAGAAGTGAATTCATGTGATAGACTAGTCTGGGCAAAAGGGGATTGAGCACCCCTGTTCATCGAGTTCATGTAGTGTATTTCTTAATGAGCTCATAAAATAAAATTTAGATCAGGGAGTATGTTGTCCTGTAAATTTGAGAGCTCCAAAGAGACTGTGACAAAGGGGAAGGCTTGGGAACGAGACCATGGCCCGAGGAGGGGAAGCCACGAGCACTCTGCACCTTGGGGCACAGCATTGCTCCTCACACTGGCAGGAGCACTGGTGCTGGGACAGTTCCCAAACCAAAGCTAAGGAGGGGCCTTGGACACTTGGACAAAGGTGCCGGAGAGATGCTGAGATTTATGCCAGAGGCTTTGCCTTGCCCAGGAGTGTGCTGCGAGCTCCTGGGGAAAGGAGTGGGGAACAGTGGCCTTAGTCCAGCTTGAGCAGCAGGATTAGCGCCTGGGGACAAAGAGCCTGCAGGAGTGCAGAGGTGCCGTCAGGTGAAATCCCCCTCTGCCCTGGCTCCCTGGGGAAGCCAGGGGCAAGGAGGGGAGCCCTCAACCCCCGCCCCGCCTTACCTCATGGTCTTGCAGCTGCTTTAGCAGAGAAGTCCCAACGGCCGCAAAGGTAGTGACGGCCGCAGGGACAGTCCCTGTTGCCCTGCCTCCATCCTCAGAATGCACAGGTCTGGCCTGGGAACATATGCATGGGCACAGAGCTGGAAGAAAAGAAAGAAAAGTATTGCTGGCTGCAGGGCTTCACACCAAGGAGGGGTAAGGAGGCAGGAGGGCAGTCAGTGGGATGATGGGAGAGAGTCTTCCCCGCACTGCAGCACTGGGAAGACCACCTTGGGGGACTGGGCCCATTCTGGGCTCCCCAGTGACAGAACAGCAGCAATGTGCTGGAGCAAGTTCAGTGAGGGGGCCCCAAGCTGGAGAGGGGATGGACATGGGGCTCTGTGAGGAGAGGCCAGGAGGGCTGGGCAGCCCCAACAAGAGACAGCTAGGCCAGGTTGTCTCTGAGCAGTCCCCAGCTGCCCCATGGAGGGCAGGGAGAGGATGGAGCCAGAGCCCTCTCAGAGGTGCCTGGCAGCAAGATGAGAGGTGATGGGGATGCAGCCCCTAGCACCTGGCTGGGACAGACACTGCCTCCAGTAGGCGTCAGCCCCTAACCTCCCACCAGCCCCTCACCTCTCAGCACTCTCATCCTCCTCATGGCAGCAGGATCTCCCAGATCAGTGCACTGCTCTCTCTGGGCAAAAGCCATGAGAAACTGGGGCAGCACCAGCCCCAGGAGGAAGATATAGAGCCTGGCCATTGTGACCCCCCTGTGGGGCGTGGCACCTCACAGAGGGCTGCTGTGACACAAGGTCACAGGGACACATGCTGGGGACACACCATGGGGCAGGGACCACACACGGCAGCATCCTGGGGACCCCCACAGGCCCAGAAATGCAGGATTTCCCCATTCTCCATCACTTGAATTCACTCATGGTCCTCAAATAGCTTTAGCAAAGACTTTCTGCAGACAGCCCTTCCCAGCTCTGTCCTTGATCCATGTCCCCCTCCAGGAAGCCATCCCTGGAAACATTCAAGGTCAGGTTTGACAGGGCTCTGAGTAACCTGATCTAGTTGAAGACGTTCCTGCTCATTGCAGGGGGATTAGACTAGATGAGCTTTAAAGGTCCCTTCCAACACAAACTATTCTATGATTCTATGACCTGAGGCAACGTGGTCTCAAGGGGACTGTGGTGGTGCACACACACCACCCCCCCACGCCTTATTCCTCTTTCTCTTCAACCGCTTTATGATCTCAGGAATTCCAGGCCACTATTTTTGTGTAGCGAGTTAGTCAGTTAAGCGCCCCTTAATTGTACCAGAAACTCCTACATGGCTGAAGCAGAGAGCAGCCCTGTCCTTATCAAAATCTTTGTATTATCGCTAACAGGGGAAGTGAGAACAGCTACCCCTGACAGACTTGAAACAGAGTGGTATCATCGTTACTGGAATTCCAGCAACTACTGATCTGAATTGTGGCTCAGATGGAAATTTACTGGTGATTAAAGTCAATCATCTCACAATCCTATAAACAGCAGTCCTAAGTGAGGCCCTTTGAGCTCTCCTGGACTGCCATGGGCTGCACCAGCATCTCCCTCCAAGTGCAATGCCTCTCAGAGCTAGCAAAATCTTAAAGTTTGCTAAAACCAGAAATCCATTGCTGAAGACCGACAGCGGAGCCTGGGCTGAAACCCTTCACTCCTCGAGGCTCAACCCTCACCCGTTGAGAAATGCCAAGACATTAGACGCGAGTATTTCATTGACCTTGAGGGGAATTTTTAACAGGTATACCATTTTTACATATGTATTCATGTTTGTGTGTATGCATGTGTGAATCAGTTTAAGCAGTCTGTAGATGTACGATTTAGTTTCCAAGTGAGTCTTATACTGCTGCCTTATCCTTATTCCTATAAACCGTTGACCAAGTCTGAGACTAAGAGTGGACCCAGCCGCACCTCGACTCCTCTCTGAGAAGGAGTTTAGAAAGCAAAGGGGTCTATTCTGAACCTCGTGACTCAGCGGGAGGGTCCTCCTTATCCCCTGCATACACAATCATGAATCACTTTATGAATCATTCCAACTCAGTGTAACTTAATTTTCCTTTATGCACTTCCACGTAGTAATAGAGTGAACCTTGCCATCTTCGAATCTTTAACTAAGTCACTGTTTTGACCAGTTTTCTCTAATCACTTTGTTAATCACTGATGACTGAGTGCTATTAAAATATTACAATCAAATCCTGCGATTTGCTACCAGTAAATTCTAAACTGCTACTAAATCAAGCTGTGTAAAGTCACTCATTCACAATAAATTGACATAATCAGCAGGATTCATAAACCTGCATTCGTGACAGGGACTGACCTGGCCTTTGCCCTCTGCATTTTTGTGCCCTGTTTTTCTCCAAAGAGGAGGATCCCGCCTGTGTCCGTGTGTGCCCTCCCCTATGTCTCCTCCAAGAACATTTGCTCCCACTCTCCAGCCAGGACCAAACTAGGCAGAAACTTGAGACCTCCAACCCATCAGACCCAACTGTGTCACAAAAAGACAAAGGAGACTTGTATTCAAATGGAATATCTGTTTGCTGGACTGTGGATGAGCATGGGACAGCTGACCTTCCTAGAAGGTTTCTCAGCTCAAATCCAGACGAAAGGATGACCAGAACTGCCATCTCTACTAGAGTAGGAGATGCACACATATCCAAGCCCTTCATGCTACTGGGCTGGCATAGGATTGCATGTGGGTTCAGAAAGAAATTACCCTACAGTCCTTCGGTCTCTATGAAAGGGTCGATATGTGCACATCTGTTGGTTTTTTGGGTGTGGGGCTGGGGGGGGGGGGGGGGGGGGGGGGCTGTGGTGCTGTTACCTCTTAAGTCAGGACACAGGCAATTTGAGACATCTTGCTGTTATTTGACTGTAGTTTTCCATGCTGGGTTGTCGGCCTCTGCCTAAAGAATAAGGGAGTGGAATAGGGAATAAGGGAGAGGGAGAGGAAGAGGAAGAGGAAGAGGAAGAGGAAGAGGAAGAGGAAGAGGAAGAGGAAGAGGAAGAGGAAGAGGAGGAAAAAGAAAGAGGAACAGGAAGATGACTAGGAAAATGCAGAAAAAGAGAAACAGGAGAAGAAGAATGAGCAGGAATAGAAGGAGGAAGAGGATAAGGAAGAGGAGGAGAAGGTGGATGAGGAGGAGAAAGAATAAAAAGAGGAGGAGGAACAAGAGGAGGAACAAAAGGAGAAAAGAGGAAGAAGATGAAGAGGAGGAAGAGAATGAAGAGGAAGAGGAGAAGGAGGAGGAGAATTAAAAGGAGAAAGATGGCAGAAAAACAAGGACGATGAAAAGGAGGAGCAGGAGGAAAAGGAGGAGCAGATGGAAAAGGAAGACAAAGCAAAGGAGGATGAACATGAATATGAAGGAGGAATAGGAGCAACAGGAGGAGGAGGAGGAGAGGAAAAGGAAGAAGAGGAGGAAGAACAGAAGAACAAGAGGACGATGATCATGAAGGCCAGAGGGAGGAACAGGAGGAGGAACAGCAGGAGGATGAGGAGGAACAGAAGGAGGACAAGGAGGAACAGGAGCACAAGGGACAGGAACAAGAACAGGAACAGGAAAAGGAGGAGAAGGCAGAGTAGGTAGGTAGATGTGGAGTAATTGCTGGAGGTGGCTTAGACATTAGACTTAGATTTACAATTTCAAGAAAAACACAGCATTGAAGAAGCTGTCCAGATGAAATGCAGGTGGATGCAAGGAATCTATCCCATCAGGGAGTTCCCTAAGCCTGCAACCTTGGATGTCGGCAACATGAGGGGAGCCTGGTGCGCTGGCTCTAAAGGGAGTTGCCCAGAGGGAGGAGTGGTGTGGAGACACCACGGCCAAGCTCTGTGATAAGGGACTCAGAAGAGGACCATGGCACCGATGAGCTGCATAATTGATACCCTGAGCCAACAAGCTGTCATGATTTTGACAAAATACTGTCCTTTTGGTATACTTTGCTCATTATAATGTCATTATAATACCAAAACACACCTCCATCCCAAAACCTACCCGCCTCTAAGGTGAGACCACTCCTCACTGAGCCTGCACTCTGAATTTTTTGAGCCTGTACCTTTAAAACGAAGCAAGAAAGTTTTACACCAATCATAACAAAAGTATGTATGACTAGAGTCCCTCGAGCTCCACCTGAAAGATAAAAGTACTATAAATTGGCCTAAGAGAGAGGGGATGTTAGGGAAGATACCATCATGTACTACTCTGACCTCTGGGATCAGTAGACGGGCTGAGCCTCTCTTCCCCCCCATCGGGATGCCTTTGGGTAAGAATCTAACACTTGGTTATACCAAGTGCACACACACACACACCCCCCATCATCGCGCGAAACTTAGAAACCTCTATAGAGTCGCTTTAGGTCTGTTGATGCATCTGTGTTATTCCAAAGCTTTGGTATTTGCATGTGCCTTGCAGTCAGTGAATTTATCACCGGTAATCCAAAGAACCTGTGTGTCTGTTGCTTTAATAAATTGCTTTGATTTATTAGTCTAGTGTGATAGTGGTCATTGAACGCGACCAGACACTTTAAGTTCATGCAGCACGACTAGACGAAAGGTGCCTACGTTATTTGTGAATCCGTAATCGTGATAGTTCAGTGTACTGAACACGACCGGTCTTATAACGATAAATTGGGTACCTTCCAAAGCCTCTCTTGACACAACAGTAGAGAGGAGGAGGAAGAAGAGGAGGAAGAAAAGGAGGAACAAGAGAAGGACAAAAAAGAACAGGACTTGCCTACTGGAGGCAGTAGTCAAGGGCCCAGGTGGTGTTCCTCCAGTCCTGCCAGCGAAGAGGCAAGGGTGTGAGGAGAAGGGCACTACTAGGACAAGTCAGTAATTGGCCATGGAACTGGTGTTGGTAACAGGGCTTAGGTTCTGTGACCATGGGACCCTGTTTGCTGGTCAGCCTCTGCTGGGGAGAGAGGATCCACCTCACGAAGTAGGGCAAAGCTGTTTTCGCCAGCAGGATGTCTGACCCCATAAGGAGGGCTTTAAACTGAGAAGGACGGGGAGGGAGAAAGCAACCTGCAGTCCTGTGAGGGAGTGACAGACAGGATCGCTGAGCAAAGAGCAGGGGGTGATGTGACAGGAAGGGATCAGCACATCAACAAAAGAGGCTAAAGTAGGGTCACCTCCAGCACCTGCACATAAAACAAGGAAGTGCCTACAAGACACCACTATGGAGAAAGCCCCCAAACCCTCTCTGAGAACCGAGCATGCAGACAAGCCTCTCTAAAATGCCTGTACGAGTGCACGCAGCATGAGGGATAAACATGAAGAGTTAGACATCTCTGTGCAGCTGCAGGGCTATGGTCTTGCTGGGATCACAGAGACGTGGTGGGATGGCTCCCATGACTGGAGTGTCACAATGGAGGGATGCAGGCTTTTTAGGAAGGAGAGGTTGGGAAGACGAGGAGGGGGAGTTGGCCTGTATGTGAGAGAGCATCTGGAGTGCATGGAGGTCTGCCTGGGGATGGATGAGGAGCCAATCGAGACCTTATGGGTAAAGATTAAAAAGAGGACAGATAAAGGTGACAGGTATAGTGGGTGTCTGACCCAATGTTGTGGTTTAGGGATTCTATTCCCTTATTTACACATTGAATATACAATCTCCACACCTTTCTAATACATAATCATTAACCTGTCTTCGTGCGCTCATCTTCATTGGTTACCAGTTTACTCGCATAGTCTTTAAAGCTATAGTGTCTTTTTAATTCACTGCGCTTGTGCAGGAGGAGTCAGGGGGGTACTTGCTTCAGTCCCTAATTGGGTCGGTGGTCACGATCTCCCCCTGCCCGAATTACCTCTTACCCAGTTTTTTCTATTATGTGCATGCCCCTTTTGTTCTGCCATCCCCTTATCTTTGAAGGTCAGCAACCATCCGCTTAGCCATCCTCCCTTCCTTTTTACATTTTATCAATGTAGCAAAATATGCATTACTTCACTGCTACTCAAGGACTATATTTCATTAGTATAACAAGATCTACTACTTAAAGGCATAGGATCATATTTCATTAGTATAACAAAATCTGCTACCAAAATCTACTACTTAAAGGCAACACTATGACATGACAAAAAGCTGCAGAAGCCATCTGCATGCTTCTGCCCTGATAGCTGCAGAGACACCCTTGACACCCAGCAAGGCAAAGGGCTCCGGAGCGGAGGATCGCGATGGGGTACCCTTCCTAAAGTGGCAAATCGGTGGCAAAAGTGCAGGGCAAAAGTGCAGGGAGGGAGGGTACCCCAGCCCCCCCACCCCAAGCGGGAAAGAGTGAGCTCCTGACAAGAGGCAGCTCTGACTCAGCATGGGCAGGGACAAGAGCGATGGTGGCCTAACCCCCTCACGTACAAAAGCAGCCCTCAGGGAGCACGAGGAACCAGGAGCACAGTGAACAGGACAGGCAAACAGGGTGTGGCACGGCAGTTTGTGTGGCACTTTGCACAGGCGGGGCATGCGGGCAGGGCACAGTCCCCTCCTGGCTCTAAAGGGAAACTCAACTAGTGGTCATCGCCCTCTCAGGAGAGGACCTAGCAGCTATGGTTTCCACTCACCCAAAAGCCATCGCCACAAGGAATGCGGCGACCTAGACGGAGCTCCTGCACAAACATACAGCCGTCCAGGTCTCTGGCTTCAGGGAGTGCCTGAGCCTGTCACTCATACCAGAGGGCAGCACAGACAACAGCTGATTTCAGTGTGACCAAGTGAATGATCTGCTCAGCCTGGTGGCAGAGCTGAAAGAGAGTGGAAAGGCTGAGGAGTATCAGGGAGTGTGAGAGGGAGACAGATTGGTGGAGCCACACCCTACCATCCCTGGTGCCAAGGCAGCAGATGGAGGCTCCACAAGGAGCAGAGGCTCCCCTACCCTCTTGCCAGGAAGCAGAAAGAGGGGACCTCAGAGACAGGGGGGGAATGGAAACAGGTCCCTGCTCGGGACAGCAGGCGAATCCCCTCCCGGCCTCCCTTACCTTCCCAGTTGCCCTTACACAACAAATGTGGGACTCTGGTACTTTGAGGGCCAGGCAAATGAGGATGTAGGTGACGGTCCATCCAGGGGGTTGCCTAGGGCAAGTGAGTCAGCCCCACGCATTATGACTGCTTCTGTTAAGAAAAAAAGGAGGGTAACTGTCATAGGCGATTCCCTCCTGTGGGGAACAGGGGGCCCAATATTCCGACCAGACCCATCCCCCAGGAAAGTCTGCTGCCTCCCTGGGGCCCACGTTAGAGACGTTACTAAGAAACTCCCCGATCGGGTACAGCCCTCTGATTCTTACCTGCTGTTCGTTATGCAGGTTGGCAGTGATGAGGTTGCAGAGAGAAGTCCAAAAGCGATCAAAAGGGACTTCAGGGCACTGGGACAATTGGTTGAAGGATCGGGAGGGAGCACAGGTAGTGTTTTCCTCAATCCTGTCAGCGGCAGGGAAGAATACTGAAAGGAATAGGAAAGCTCAGCTGATTAACAGGTGGCTCAGAGGCTGGTACCATCGGTGGAATTTTGTTTTTTTCGATCATGGGGAGGTTTACACAGCACCAGGCCTGCTGGAGGCAGATGGAGTTCAGCTATCTCCAACAGGGAAAAGGATCCTCGCTCATGAGTTGGCAGGGCTCATCGAGAGGTCTTTAAACTAGGTTCGAAGGGGGAAGGGGATATAAGGAGGCTCGCTAGAGAGGAGCCCAAGGGTGGCATGGCAACATTGGGGGTGAAATCAATAGCCCATCTCAAGTGCATCTACACCAATGCATGCAGCATGGGCAACAAGCAGGAGGAGCTGGAAGCCCTTGTGCAGCAGGATGGCTATGACATAGTCGCCATCACAGAAACGTGGTGGGACGACTCTCATGACTGGAGTGCTGCACTGGATGGCTATAAGCTCTTCAGAAGAGATAGAGGCAAGGAAGGAGAGGCAGTGGGGTGGCTCTGTATGTTAGGGAGTGTTTCAATTGTATAGAGCTTAACAATTGTGATGATAAGGTTGAGTGCTTATGGGTAAGGATGCCCTCATCCTTGGGGAAGGCCAACAAGGCAGACGTCGTGCTGGGAGTCTGTTATAGACTACCCAGCCAGGGTGTAGAGATAGATGAAGCATTCTATAAGCAGATGGCAGAAGTCTCACAATCGCTAGCCCTTGTTCTTGTGGGGGACTTCAACTTGCCAGACATCTGCTGGAAATACAACACAGCAAACAGTCTTGGAGGTTCCTGGAGTGCGTGGAAGATAACTTCCTGACATAGCTGGTAAGTGAGCCTACCAGGGGTGGTGCCTCGCTTGACCTGCTGTTTACAAACAGAGAAGGACTCATGGGAGATGTCGCGGTTGGAGGCCATCTTGGGCTTAGTGACCATAATATGATATGATAGAGTTTTTGATTCTTGGCAAAGCAAGGAGGAGGCCAGCAAAACCACTACCATGGACTTCCAGAGGGCAGACTTTGGCCTGTTCGGGACGCTGGTTGGGAAAGTCCCTTGGGAGGCAGTCCTGAAGGGCAAAGGGGTCCAGGAAGGCTGGGGGTTCTTCAACAAGGAAGTCTTAAAGGTGCAGGAGCAGGCTGTCCCCATGTGCCGTAAGACGAACCATCAGGGAACATGACCAGCCTGGCTGAACAGGGAGCTTTTGCTGGGACTCAGGGAAAAAAGGAGAGTTTACCACCTTTGGAAGAAGGGGCAGGGAACTCAAGAAGAATACAGGGATCTCGTTAGGTCATGCAGAGAGGAAATTAGAAACGCAAAAGCCCAGCTAGAACTCAATCTGGCCACTGTTGTAAGAGATAATAAAAAATGTTTCTACAAATACATTAACAACAAAAAGCGAGCCAAGGAGAATCTCCATCCTTTATTGGATGCAGGGGGAGCATTGCCACCAAGTATGAGGAAAAGGCTGAGGTACTTCATGCCTTCTTTGCCTCTGTCTTTAATAGCCAGACCAGTTATCCCCAGGGCATTCAGCCCCCTGAGCTGGAAGACAGGGATGGAGAGCAGAATGAAGCCCCCATAATCCAGGAGGAAGCAGTTAACGACCTGCTACACCACCTGGATGCTCACAGGTCTATGGGGCTGGATGGGATTCACCCGAGAGTACTGAGGGAGCTGGCAGAGGAGCTTACCAAGCCACTCTCCATCATCTATCAGCAGTCCTGGTTAACAGGGAAAGGTCCCTGATGACTGGAGGCTTGCCAATGTGACGCCCATCTACAAGAAGGGCCAGAAGGAGGACCCGGGAAACTACAGGCCTGTCAGCCTGACCTCAGTGCCAGGAAAGATTATGGAGCATTTCATATTGAGTGAGCTCAACAGCCATGTGCAGGTCAACCAGGGGATCGGGCCCAGCCAGCATGGGTTTATGAAAGGCAGGTCGTGCTTGACCAACCTGATCTCCTTCTATGACCTGTTGACCTGCCTAGTGGATGAGGGAAAGGCTGTGGATGTCATTTACCTGGACTTTAGCAAAGCCTTCGACACAGTCTCCCATAGTATTCTCCTTGGGAAGCTGGCAGCTCATGACTTCGACGGGCATAGTCTTCGCTGGGTTAAAAACTGGTTGGGTGGCCGAGCCCAGAGAGTAGTGGTGAATGGAGCTAAGTCCAGTTGGCAGCCGGTCACGAGCGGTGTTCCCCAGGGCTCTGTTTTGTTGCCAGCCTTGTTTAATATCTTTATCAATGATCTGGATATCTTTTAATATATAATATTTAATATTTATTTTTATATATTTATATTTATATATTTATATTTATAATATTATATCTTTTAATATTTATTATGTAGTATTTTATTTAATATCTTTATCAATGATCTGCAGCACTCAGGGCATGTCAGCATCCCCAGCAGAGCCGTCCCATGCTCTTTCAACTCGCTTGGTTGCTGCCATTCCAGAGACCGACATGGCTGCCTGCCAGCCCCGTGCCCCAGGACTACAGCTCCCGGCGTGCCCTGGGAACCAACATGGCCTCACAGTAGCCCCGTGCCCCAGGACTACAGCTCCCGGCGTGCCCTGGGAACCAACATGGCCGCTCAGCAGCCCCGTGCCCCAGGACTACAGCTCCCGGCGTACTGCGGGCGCTCTGTCCTGCTGTTTGACCCTGCGGTGGAGCCGGGAGGAGGAGGAGGAGAGAGGGAGAGAGCAGCAGAGAGGGGTGGGGCAGGGTGGTGGGGTGGCCGGAGAGGGATGGGAGGAGAGAGGGACGGGAGACGGACAGAGGGACGAGGAGGACAGGGGAGGAGCTGAGCAGGGAGTGGAGGAAGGAAAAATACTGGTGAGCTGGCACAGGGGTAGAGCGGGAAAGAGATGGAGGGCAAGGGGCTGGAGAGGTGCAGGAAAGAAAACAGCGCTAAGCAGCAGGACAGGGAGAGAGAGAAGGAGAAGGGCAGGAAGGAGGACAGAGGGGTGGACAGACACAGGCAGGGTGAGGGAGCAGGGTGGGGCAGCAGAGAGAGAGAAAAGGCAGCAGGAGAGCAGAGAGAGAGAGAAATGGAACAGGGATCAGGACAGCGGGAGAAAGGGGAAAGGGTGCGAGGGAAAAGGAAGGGGAGAGAGCGTGGGACAGAGAGCAAGGGAAGGATGGGAAACAATCCAGAGAGACTGAGAGCCAGAGGGATGCGGATCAGGATAAGCAGGTGGAGAAGGACAGTAGAGCAATGGCCTCCAGGATGGAGGTGGAGGAGGAGCAAAACGGGCTGGCGAGCAGGGTGGAGGCCCAGAGAGAAGGGAGAAGCAGAGGCAGCTGAGCAGGGGAGAGAGGCAGGAAAGAGGGGACAGGCTGCAGGACAGAGAGGAAGAATAAAGCCAGGAAGCAGGAGAGGGCAATAGAAAAGATGAGAGAGATGTAGAGAAAGAAGAAAATAGCAACAGGACAGAGAAGGAGGAATTAGAAAATACAGACAGGGAGTCAGACAGAGAAAGAAAAAGAAAGAAAAAAATAGCAATGGGCTAAAGACAGAGAGGGAGGAATTAAAAAATGGGGGCAGGGAGACGGACAGAGAGCAATGGGGAGGGACACAAAAGAGCAATGATGGGCAACTGTCCCCATTTCTTGAGCAGTCCCCAAGAACTGCATTACTGGGGGCCTCAAGGAATGTGCTGCCTGCAAAAGCCCTGCCCTTGGGCCTAATCCTGCATCCTAATAATTGGCATCACCTTGCAGAGTGGCCAGGAGTGGGGAGAAAAGCCCAGCTGGGAGGAAAACAGTCACCCAGCTTTGGGTTTTTTGTTGGTTTGCTTGTTGGTTTTGCTTTTAAAATAATACTATTTAGGCTCTAAATTCAACTTGCAAGGAAAAAGGAACCAGGCATACCAGGCTGGACACATTTCAAGCCTGAATCCATTCAACAGCCGCGCAAACCACCGCTCGCTCCCGCTGTGCACGCTCCACCGCCTGCCTGCAGGTACAGGCAGCCGCCTTGTTTCTTGAGCGCTCCCCAGGAGCAGCACCACCAGGCAGCTCAAAAAACCCTCCTGCCTGCAAAACCTTGAGCACGGGTTAATGGGGGACAATTTCTCCTCTCTTTAGACCTGCTGATTAAAGACTCATCCATCAGGAGATGGCTCCGGACCATGCCAGGGCCAGCGGCGCTGCTTTCTGGATGCCATGGCAGCGATGGGCAGAGGGACCGGTTGTCAAATCCCAGGTCTGGGTACCCGTGTGGGGTGTGAGGGTCCCCCCTGCCTGGCTTTTCCCAGCAAAGTCGCAGCCGGTGCTGTCCCCGTGCTGCAGCCCCGGGGCCAAGGCTCAAGGAGCCAGGCATTTCTGTGGGTGCTGCACCCTGCTGGGCCCCAGTGCCGTCCGCCCTGGGCTTCCCCCGCTGTTCTCTCCAGCTCTGCTTTCTGCCAGGACCGGGGACACCGCAGAATGCCTTGCCTGCTCCCCACAGCCGTCCTGACCCATGTCTGCAGCTTGTACCAACGTTGTGTCCACAGCATCCAGCGTGTGATTTGGGGGTGGCAGGTCTCTTGTGGCACCCTGGGAACGGGGACAAAGCAAACGCCATCGCTCTCTGTCACGAATGCAGGTTTGTGAATCCTGCTGATTATATCGATTCACTATGAATGAGTGACTTTACACAGTTTGATTTAGTAAAAGTTAGAATTTACTTGTAGCGAATTGCAGAATTTGATTATAATATTTTCAATAGCACTCAATCATCAATGATTAACAAAGTGATTAGACAAAATTGATCAAAACAGTGACTTAGTTACAGATTCGAAGATGGCAAGGTTCACTCTATTACTACATAGAAGCACATAAAAGAGAATTAAATCACAACAAGTTAAAACAATTCATAAAAGCATTGTGTATATATGGAATAAAAGCAAGGGGGGGGGGCTCCCGTTGAGTCACGAGGTTTAGACTAGACCCCCTTGCTTTCTAAACTCCTTCTCAGAGAGGAGCCCAGGTGCGGCTGGGCCCACTCTTAGTCTCAGACTTGGTCAACAGTTTAGGAGAGTAATGCTATAAGAATAGTACAGCAATATAAAACTCCTTTTAAAATTAAATCATACATCTATAAAACTACTTAAATTGATTCATGCGTGCACACTTACAACTATAAATGCATGTATGAAAATAGTATACCTGTTAAAATAGTATACCTGTTAAAAATTCCCCTCGAGTTTAGTGAAATACTCACGTCTAATGCCTTGGCATTTCTCAACGGGTGAGAGTAGAGTCTCAAGGAGTGAAGAATATCAGCAGCCCAGGCTCCATTGTCGATCTCTGGCAATGGAGTTCTGGTAGCAGCAGACTTTCGGAGTCTGCTAGTTTTTGCTGACTCTCAGAGACATTTTGATCGGAGGGAGATGCTGGTGCGGCCTGCAGCGGTCCAGGAGAGCTCAAAGGGCCTCACTTAGGACTGCCGTTTATAGGATTGTGAGATGATTGACTTTAATCACCAGTAAATTTCCATCCGAGCCACAATTCGGGTCGGCTTGTTGCTGGAATTCTAGCAGCGATGATACCACTCTGTTTCAAGGCTGTCTGCGGTAGCTGTTTGTTCTCATTCTCCTCGTTAGCCATAATACGAATCTTGATAAGGACAGAGCCGCTCTCTGCTCCAGCCATGTAGGAGTTTCTGGTACAATTAAGGGGCGCTTAACTGACCAACTCGCTACACAAAAGCTGTGGCCTGGAATTCCTGAGATTGTAAAGCAGCCGAAGTAAAGGGGAAAAACAACAGAAAAACGGCGGGGGGAGATGTACCACCACACTCTTTTTTGATCTTTGTCCCCAGGGTGAGCAAGTGGAGATGTACCATGTGCTGGAGAGCGTCCTGCAGGGAGGTGACAGCTGATCGCAGAGCAATACTGAGACCCGCCTGACAGCCAAGGCAGCCGGTGGCCACAGAGCAGCCCAGGTGAGCTGGTTCTCTTGGAGGCCACCAGAACAGCCTTCCTCTGCCCCTGGTTTTGGTGAGATATGGAGCAGCACAGAGATGTTTCTCAGGCCTCCAGGCCTGAGGAGGGTTTCCCAGTGACCCCGTGAGAGATCCTGCTCCCAAGAAGCACCTCCTGATAGAGCAAAGGCTGTATCCAGCCACCCAGCGCTGAGTACGGCTGCCTCAAGGGGTCTTGCAGGTAGGATGGGGTCATCTGCCTGGTGGCTGTGGCACAGAAACAATGAGCTGAAGCCCTGTGGTCATGGCTGGCTGGTTCAAAGTCTCCGAGTGCCTCAGCCTTTCTCCCCAGGAGCATTTAACCTGGGCACTTTTTCAGTGTGTGAAGATGGATGCTGGTGACATCTGGTGGCTCCATCTCACTCCCACTTCAGAGTTATGATGTCTGAGATCCGGGGCCACCTGAAGGCCCTGGCAGAGATCTCCAGGGAGTTTGTGTTCCGCTTTCTGATATCTTAGGGCTACAGTGTGCTAGGGTTATGGGGCGACAGGGTTATGCTAGAGTTTAAGCAAGTTACAATTAAAGCGTGTTACTGTTAGGAGAGAATCTGGGTTTGTTGTCCCTGGTTCCTGGGGTTAGGTTTTTTTTACCTTACCTTGTGTTCTGTGTGGTCTTTTTTTGTGGAGAGTCCTTTTTTTTCAGTTTGTTTGCGATTTTAGGGTTTGGAATGGGGCCTTTGGTTTGTGTGCGATGTTTCTTCTGGTTGTTTTTTTGCTGTTATGGTGGACTGTGTTGTGTTTTCTGTCTTGAAACCATCATTTCTGGTCTAATATGTCTACTTCATGTCAGGCAGTGTCACCTCTGGTGTGCTCTGACTCATTTCTGGCAAGTCGGTAGGTAGGTTGCCAGGTAGGTAGGTATGGAGGACTTGCGGTCCATGGAGAATGACTGCCAGATGACTAATGGGCAGTTCTGGGGAGGGGTGAGAGGACTTCTGGCCCATCGGTAATGACTGCCAGAGGACTAAATGTGCTTCTGAGTTTGTGTGGACTTCCAAATGCATGGTCATTTCTCCTGCCTTGAGGAAGAGCCCTGGGAATACACCAGCTGCACAGAAGGACAAGGGTTTCCCCAAGGGTACATAGCTTTTTGGTTTTTGCTTTTGAGTAAGCAATCTGCAAAGAGGCTGCTGTCATTAATTTTGGTGACATTTTGTAAAGTCCTGCACTGAGTTTCGTGTGACTTGAAGCATTGCTGACAAAATAGTGGAGGTTTGACTGGGTGTTGTGGATGCTTCAGGTTTGAACGTCTGCTCGTGGTGGTGACTTCATGCAGTCCTTAGCTCCTGTCTCAAGGCACAACGTGTGCTTAGGACGAGGTTCATCATCCATGCTAGTGGATGTGAATCTGTATTTCAAATAGATTTCTTGATCGTTTTGGGTAGTGGGGGGTGAATTTCTTGTCAGATCTGATTCCATCATCCTTGGTTTTGCCTCTTCACATGGCTGGCGAAGAGCTCGTAGGAAGAGCAGGAGGAGGGACAGTGCTGCCATTTCCACATTGACTGCTTGTACCAGAGTTATCAGGGTTCTCTTCCATATGTAGTTTCTTTGCAGGCATCTCTTGAAGCCATTTGTCTGTTTTGTGAGAGGTAGTGGACTTAACGGGAAACCTACTTTAACATTTTTTGGTTGTTTTTGCATTCTTTGGCAATATCTACTTAAAAGTCTACTTCAGCAAAAGAAGAAGAAATCACTTCTGATTTCTGTGTCTGACTAAAAGGACTAAGCTGATGACAGAGAGAACTGATGTGAAGAGCCATTATTTTGGCATTATTCGGTACCACATCTGACTTGTTGTGCTTTCCCTGTGTGTAGGGTGGTGGTTTGCACATGGCACTGCTCTGCGCTGCTGGGTCCATGTCCCTTTTTGCAGTTAAAGGTTTTTCTCTCTGAAAATTTAAACCTGATAATTTAAATTAGTATGCCTAAAGGTAGGGAAAAGAGGCCTTTTACTTACAAGAGCAGTTATAACACATGCTGTAAAACTGAATCTTAATCTCTAAAAAAAAATCAACAGGTGCCTCCCATCTGTTGTTGGTAAATGAGGAGCTATACAATAGTATAGTTTCACACTTTATTTTTTGGGAAAATCTCCAGGTTTAAGCCACAGGTCTTAATGACAAATGACAACATTAATATTGCAGTGGATTTACATAGAACATCACATTTTTAACGATGATTGATGCAGAGTACTTGTGGCGCCTGTGTTTAATGCCTGGTGTTCCACATCCTTTCCTCTCAGAGCTGCGATCAGAATCTTCATGCGGAGGAGAGCTGTTTGCCTCGTGACCTCGTGAAGAAAATCAAGAGCAGAAAGGAAGAAGTGGGCCTGATGGCAAACCCAATGTCAAGAACCTGCTCCCATGGGCCAGAGGTCAGTCTTGGTCTTGCTGTCAGTGAAGCGAAGCTGTGTGACGGGGCGGTGATGCTGGTGCTGGGGCGGTGATGGAGGCCTCCGTCCTGCCAGCGTTGGTGCAAATCAGCGTGGTTTCTCCCACGGGCGCCCACCACCCGGAGCGATACCCCCTCTCCCCACCCTCTCGGTGGCCATCCCCAGCCCAGCTCAGGCATCTGTGGGGTGGGAAGGGGCTGCGTTAGCCCCCGTGCCCCACCTCCCACTGAGCAAATGACCGCAGGCAGAGAGAGGCGCTGCAAAGCGAACAGCCAACACTTTTAATAAAATAAGGAAGAAGCAGGGATGTGGGAGAGGGCTGGGGCTGGGGCTGGAGTGGGTGGGTGCAGGTCTCTGCCTCCAGATCTCCCCCTGCGCGTGGGTGCTATGGGGGACGGTGCTGGACCGGTGGCTATGGGTAGCCATTGCTGTCGGCTATCTCCATGTTGATCTCCCTCTGCACAAAAACTGCAGCTGGCCCAGTGACATGTGCAGGGCCGCCCGCTGCTGCTGCTCCTGGGCCAGCTTCTTCCTGTGCTTGCGCTTGGGCCGCTGCTTGGGTGAGATGGGCACCGACTCCTCCTGCTCCTCCAGTAGGGTGGGCGCAGCTGCGAGGCCCCCGAGGGCCAGCATGGGGTGGTCGGGGGTGCGTGGCAGCTGCGGTGGCATGCGCAGGTGCTGGGGCAGCCCCTCGCGTGGGGTTTGGCCCCCCGTGGGCGACAGGCGCAGCCAGCTCAGCTGCCTGGGTTTGGCGGCAGCCCCGGTGCGTGCCTTGCTGCTCAATGCCGCCTCTGGTGCCATCTCCTTCCTGCCATGAGGTGGGGGCTTGGAGTCAGCCGTCCCTGAGCTGGGTCTTGGGGCTACGGGCAGGGTCTTGGGGAGTCTGGGGGGCACACTGGGGCCGGGCTGGGGCTCCGGGTCGGGCGGTTGGTTCAACATACTTTGTAAGCGTGGAAGAGAACTGGATGTGGACAAGCAAACGCTTCAGGCAACTGCAAAGTAGAGGTGGGGGCAGTCTGTAGTATTTCTGTCAGGATCAAGAGCTAAAGGATGTTTCCATTCAAAGAGCCAAGTCTGTTGGGAGCTCCAGTCTCCAAAACTCTAAACCCTGTGTGTTAAACAGTGCTCAGCCCTGATGTTTATTTCTGCTACTCTCCAACACGGTTTCTCTGGGCTTTTTGTTTGCTTGGGTTTTAGTCTGTGGTAGGTGTCCAAGCTTAGTTCCATCAAAGCACTTGCAAGCCTGCCACTTGCTGGGGGCCAAGGCGAAGGAAGAAGCCTCGTGCTTGTATCAAGCCCAACGCAAAATTAAAGCACTGAGAAGTTCCCCGAGTCAGCCCTGAGCCAGAGTGCAGGTATCTAAGCTGCGATGAGGTGGAAGAGCCTGGAAAACATTTCATCGGCAGGAGGCAATGGAAGAAGGCAGGGTGTATATGGCACCTGGGATTACGTGGTAGGCTCAGTTTTGTTAGTGGATCAGTACTGTACTTGAACATTGACTAAGCCCCAGGTCAGAGCAGAAATTCTTGTTACTAATCGCAGGTGCCAGAGCACTCGTTCTGCTCTCTCCTCCCTGGTTCATTAATTTAGTCTTTTGTGTATATGCAGGGCCTTGATAATGCTACTGTGTGGGCACCATGTATGTGAGTGGCAGGTTTTCTGTGTGACTGATGTTTCTTTTAAACAGGAACATCTTGATATGTACTCCCCAGGAACTAAGGAAGTGCAACAAACTGATGAAGAAAGAGGTGCCAGTGAAGGAGGGAGTGTAGGTTAGTTCTGGTTTTAAATGTTCTTGGCTGTGTTCTAGCCAAAAGCCTTGGCTTAAACAGCTGAAATGAGCTGAACCACTGGGTATTTTTCATCCCTACACAACTCTGTATTGCTACAGACATTACCAGCCATAGTCATGGACTCTGAGCCTGTACTGTAGCAAGGTCAAAGCAGGTGTTAAAAAAATTTTAAAAAGTGTGCTTTTCCAAGATGCTTACAAGATTGAAAAGAAGAGATGTCTGTGGGCAGGTGGGAATATCCAGAAATGGGCAGTGTCACCTGGAATGAGGAAGAGTGATGTGGGTCCAGCTGTAGCATGCCAGTTTTCATGGCCTTGAGCAGCAGAGCAAGGATTTTGAGGCAGCAAGGCCGTCTGCCAGGGTGTGTGAACAGCTCTTCGCGAGCATGGGGATGGCGATGGGAGAAGACAGTGCTGTTCCTGTTGGTGTGTAGCAGGTGACAGTCAGTGGAAGCTGCTGTCAGGACGTGTAATTAGGAGCCGTTGTCGTGGTACTCGGTGGGAAATAGCATGAGGGAGGAGGCTAAGGCATGAAAGGCCGCATTAACTGATGTGTGAAGTGAGGGGAACAACGGGACGGTGTTAAGGAGACTGTTAGTTGCGATGAAGGCAGTGAGTGAGATGATGCTTGTAGGAGCTTTCTGAGTGAGTGAGAATGTGGCAGGGCTGCATGTAAGGAGAGAAAAGGTTGCGGCAGGAGTTGAGCTGATGAGAACTCAAGCAGGAGCTGATTTGGGCGGTGTCTGGCGAAGTCGTCATCTTGTATGTGTTGCACAGAGTGCGTAAGGCCTGACTGCTGGCAAGGAAAGGAGCGTGAAAGGAGTGTTGGAGTGCCAAGGAATGGGGATAGATGTGATCCCAGAGTCATTTCTCCATTTTCCATGGGCTGTCTGTATAACCCCATGTAACTCATCTTGCATTCAGAAAGAAGTGGCAGCCTTTTGGTGAATGGAGGGGAAAAAAAAAAAAGAAGAGGTAACGTGTGGCAGAGCTAGAACATGGAGTGAGATTACCATGCTTAGTCTGACCATTCTAGAGTATTAGAAACATTTCCTTGAGACACTTTGCCAAAAGGTGGCCCCCCCCCCTGCCACCGTTCCTCTCCAGTTTTATTGCTGGGCGTGATGTCATATGGTCTGGAATATCCCTTTGGTCAGTTGGGGTGAGCTGTCCCGGCTGTGTCCCCTCCCAACTTTCTGTGCACCTGCAGGGTCAGACAGCAGGAAGGAGCTCCCCGCGGCATGCCGGCAGCCGTAGTCGTGGGGCACGGGGCTGCTGGTCAGCCATGTTGGTCTAGGGAATGGCAGAGATGAAGTGAGATGAAACGCCACGGGATGGCTCTTCCAGGGACGCTGAAATGCCCTGAGTGCTGCAGGGGAATTTGTGATTTGCAGCGGCAAATGTAGTCACTCAAGGAGACCGATCCTCCCCGGGTGGCATCCTTGCTGGCTCTCCGTCCCCCTGTCAGTGGGTTTTTGGGGCCCTGGCTGGTGGGACCCACAGGGCACGTTCTGACAATTCCCTTCCCCAATTATTTAATCAACCAGTCTTTATAGTATGGAAGTGTGTTAACTTTGTAGATATATATGATGATGTCAAGTGAGACTCTGTAATGTGAGGAGGTAGTGGAGTTTTCCTTGGAGACTCTGATATTGCTCATGCTGAAGTGAAACAAAGGAAAGGCCAGCCTGTCCCTGGGAAGAAGGACTTTGCATCTGGGAAGCTTAGAGCTGTCCATGAAGGCTAAAGGATAGCCCAGGTCAACCAGATAATGCCAGCGTCCTAGCCTCTCTGAGACGTCTTTGAAAGGCTCCCAGCATGGTCTGGCATCATAGATCAGTAACTCCAGCAAGACTGACTCCAGGGACATCTGGATGAATAGACAAGCGGCGAGAATGCTGCAAAGCCAGAGTTGCTTTGCAAAGTTTGGCTAGGATTAGTAATTGGGAGCGTGGGTGCTAGTGAAGAGTCAAGTTGTCTTGTACGTGAACAATGGAAGGGTATAAGAAGGCTGTGTAAAAGCACATTTGGAGTGCCCCAGTTGGGCTGGGACATGGCACGCAGATGAAAAAGTACTTGCCCCTCTAATTGTATACTTTGCATCCTGGCCTCTCGCCTTGGTCGGCATGGGCCGGTTGCGAATTCTTTGTGACACCGTCTTGGGGCTCAGCTGTGGGCAGGGGGTTTTGCTGGGTGAGGTCCAGGCAGCGCCGGACAAGGCCGTAGAGGGGTGGGAGCGAGCTGGGCAGCCGATGCAGCACAAGCTCCGGGATCTCACTGTGTGAGCCCATGCAGCTATGGCCACTCGCCGGCCAGGTGCCAGCTGCGTTTTGCGCGCTCAGCCAGTCCCTGCCTGGCCCCCTGGGGTGGCCGCAGATCCTTGCCAGGGCCGGATCTGGCTCACCGGCTGTGATGCTGGTGCTGGGGCGGTGATGGAGGCCTCCATCCTCCCGGCGTTGGTGCAAATCAGCGTGGTTTCTCCCACGGGCGCCCACCACCCGGAGTGATGCCCCCTCTCCCCACCCTCTCGGTGGCCATCCCCAGCCCAGCTCAGGCATCTGTGGGGTGGGAAGGGGCTGTGTTAGCCGCCGTGCCCCACCTCCCACTGAGCAAATGACCGCAGGCAGAGAGAGGCACTGCAAAGCGAACAGCCAACACTTTTAATAAAATAAGGAAGAAGCAGGGATGTGGGAGAGGGCTGGGGCTGGGGCTGGAGCAGGTGGGTGCAGGTCTCTGCCTCCGGATCTCCCCCTGCGCGTGGGTGCTGCGGGGGACTGTGCTGGACCGGTGGCTATGGGTAGCCATTGCTGTCGGCTATCTCCATGTTGATCTCGCTCTGCACAAAAACTGCAGCTGGCCCAGTGACATGTGCAGCGCCGCCCACTGCCACTGCTCCTGGCCAGCTTCTTCCTGCGCTCGCGCTCGGGCCGCTGCTGGGGTGTCATGAGCACCAACTCCTCCTGCTCCTCCAGTGGGGTGGGCGCAGCCGTGAGGCCCCCGAGGGCCAGCACGGGGTGGGTGGGGGTGCGTGGCAGCCACGGCAGCATGTGCAGGTGCTGGGGCAGCCCCTCGCGTGGGGTTTGGCCCACCATGGGCGACAGGCGCAGCCAGCTTGGCTGCTTGGGTTTGGCAGAAGCCCCAGTGTGTGCCTTGCTGCTCGATGCTGCCTCCAGTGCTGTCTCCTTCCTGCCTGAGGCAGGGGCTTGGAGTCAGCCACGCTGCATCTCGGGGCCGCGGGCAGGGTCTTGGGGAGTCTGGGGGTCACGCTGGGGCCGGGCTGTGGCTCCAGGTCGGGCAGTTGGTGTCCCAGCCCCACCACCTTCACTCTTTGCCCCAGCGGGTGGAAACCCTGGATGGAGCTCAGCAAGTGCCCTCAGGTCGTTGCGGGGTGTCCTCAGCCCTGTGGTGTGGATGCTGTTCCTAGGGACGCTGTTTCCCGCCTGCGGTGGGGATGCTGGCAGTGGGGCTGTCAGCGGCAGGAAGGGGCAGAGATGGCGGTAGCAGGGGTGTTGGTACCAGGCCGCGGTGGGGATGCTGTTTCGGGGCGGTGGTTCCTTTTAGCAGCCGCACAGTTCAGTAGACTGGGCTGGGGGAGGGTCCCTGGGCTGGGCGCGGGGCCGGAGCCCCAGGCCCATGGTTTAAGGACTCCATGCTGCAGGGTTTTGGTGGACTGGCTGCATTAAACCTGTCCCCTCCTGCTGCACAAAGGACCTTTACCCCTGGCATCGCCCCGGGTTCTAGGTTGCTTGGCGGGGACGTTGTTGGATTCGGATGCTCTCCGCTTGCTGCTTCCTGCCTGCTGCCCGCTGCCGCCTGCTGCATCGCCGTCCCCGTCCATCTTCCTCTGCAAGAGAGTATTTGAGTGTTTGGCCACCCGGCACACCACCACCATCTTCTTTTTCTTTGGTGGGATGGTGTCCCGTGGGGCACTCACTCTTGCATGTTGCGTCTTGCAGGTGCTGGCTGGTACGGAGCGCTTGGCCTTCTTGCCGCCCGCCTCTCCTGAGCTGGCCACCATTTGGCAGGATACGGTGCCCGGCGGCAGTGGCAAGCGGGTCAAAAGCACCCGGGGCTGCCTCCACAGTGCCTCCTCCAGCAGTTGGTCCATGCGGGGCGGATGGCACCGGGGGGGAGCCGGGGGCATCACCGCCGCCACTCGCTGTCTGCTGCAGCCGCCCTCTGCCCTGTAGTCCAAGAGGTGGGGGAGGTTGTTGAGGGAGGAGGTCAAGTTGGGGATGTTGGGGACATCGGAGATGGTGTCCTCACCATCCCCCAGCCCCACCACCACCACTCCCTCCTCAGGGCAGCCTCCCTCTGCCACGTACTTGGAGAGGTCAGGGACCTTGGTGGTCAAACTGGGGACACTGGCAGCAGAGGTGGTGTTCTCGCTGTCCCCTAGCCGCACCACGACCGCTTGGTCTTGGTGGCACTTGCTGTCCGCCGTGTCCTCCAAGAATTCACGGAACTCAATGAGGAAAGCGTTGGTGGTGAGGCTGTTGGGGAAATCAAGGATATGAGGGTGGGTGTCCTTGCTGTCCCCCAGCCCTGCCGCCACCACTCAATCCTTGGGGCAGCCGCCCTCCGCCACGTACTCGGAGAGGTCGGGGAACTCCTGGAGGAAAGCAGACAAGTCAGGGACATCAGAGACGGTGTCCTTGCTGTCCCATAGACCCGCCACCGCTGCTTGCTCTTTGGGGCAGCCGCCATCTGCCGCATACTCAGAGAGGCTGGGGAGCTGGTGGAGGAAGTCAGTCAAGCTGGGGCTGTCAGGGACATCAGGGACAGTGTCCTCGCTGTCCATGTTGTTGAGCCAGGTGAGCATATAGTTGGCGGTGGTGTTCTGTGCTCAGGAATCCCTTTGGTGAAGGCATATGGCCCCTGCTTGGACAGCTCCGTGGGCTTCCCTGGGGCTGCCGGGGTGGTCACCACTGCTGAAATAGCAAACAAAGGCAACCCAACCCCAGGGTGATGCAGGGTTTCCTCAGCTTGGCCGCCCACCTGCAGGCTCTGCTACCCCCCAAACCTCACCTTTGGGTTTTGTTGCAGTTCCGCTGGTGAGCGGAGCCAGGGCACGCTGGTGGGGGCTGGCAGCAGGGTCACCATCTTCAATGGCCGCTGCGTCCTTGTTGGCGGCCTCCGATGGCTTCTGGGTGCTGCCAGGCAGGGTGTGGAGCACAGGGGGGCCCTGCACCCAGAGCTGAGCCGTGGGGTGGCGGGGGGCCAGGGCGGTGGGGCAGGCAGGGACGTGCAGCAAGCAGGAACTGTTGGGGTTCAGGGGCTGCCCCTTGACCATGGCCCCCATCCCCAGCTCCATCAGCTGGTGGGGCAGCAGCATCCCTGTCACCACCGGCTGTCCCCAGCTGTAGGCAGAGGGCAAGGGAGCAGCCACGGTGGGGAGCTGCACCCCATGGGGGAGCTGCACCACGGTGGGGAGCTGCACCCCGGGGGGAAGCGGCACCGCGCGATGGAGCTGCACCCCCTGCCCCGGGGCCCCCAGGGGCCCTGGCACTCCCTGGCAGACGCTGCCCTGGGCCAGCTGGTAGGTGACAGTGTGGAGCTGGGCAGGCTCAGAGGACAGTGTCAGCCCCGGGACAGAAGGCAGCACACAGGCAGTGACCGGTGGCAGCATGGCCGGGGTGGTGAATGTGATGCTGGATACCTCCGATGCCATGGGCAGGCGGAGAGGGAACCTCCCTGTTGGGGGAAGCAAAGAGGGGTGATGGGGTGAGATATTGGTGGGCAGAGCCGTCTGGGGAGTTACCTGGGGGGCAGGAGCACCAGGAGGAGCAGGAGCCTGCTGCTGTACCTGCCATGGCGGTTGGTCGGTGTGGGGTTTGTTGGGGACAAACAGCATTGTGGGGGGGGGCGTCCCCATGGCAATGGTTCCGCCAGCACCTGCTTCATCCAGCCTTGCGATGGTTTGATTTGTCATACCACAACGACTTCCCATCTCAATGATTTCCCTGCCTGCTGATGATTTTGTCCTCAATGCTGATTTCCCATCCCCACCATAGTTTCCCATCCATACCCATGATGGTTTCCCATCCCAATGGTGATTTCCCATCCCGATGATGGCTTCCCATCCCAACCATGATTGCATCAGCCCTGTTTCCCACCCCAACAGTTTCCCATCCCAAGCATGCTTTCTGCGGGGAGGTGAATTTCCTCTCCAAGGGGCAGGCATGGGGCCACCACCGGTGGCCCTGCGATGCCGACATATGTGTGCTGCCCCATCCCGCCCCGGTAGTGAGGATGGGGTGCTTTTGGCTTGTGTTTTCCCTCCCCGTCTCTGCCCCAGAGGGGGAAGATGCTGCACCCAAGTGTGGTGGAACCAGTGCTGGTACCGTGTGGCCATGCTGGGGAGCTGTCAGGAAAATTTGGCAAGTGGCCCGTGCCGACCGACGAGAGAGGCTGGGAGGCAAAGTACAGCATTACAAGAGGAATTCTTGCATTCGTGCGCACAAGCTGTCCCATTCAAACTGGCGCAGCCCGAATGTGGTCTGACACGTGGTTCTTAGACCATTCAAGCATTGAGGTCCAACGCAATTTGACAAATCGTTACTGAACACGCACACACACACACGCTGCTGTTTTGCAAAGCAACTCTGTCTCTGTGTCGTCATCATGTATCTGCTGCTTTCTTGATCCAGACGTCCCTGGAGTGGGTCTTGCTGCAGCTCCTTGTCTCTGCTGCCAGAGAAGGGGAGGGTTTCCCAGAGGTGTGGGAGGGGCTGGGATGCTGGCATGATCTGGGCAGTGCAGGGGTGTGCTTTGTTCTTCAGGGTGGGGGCTGTCCTTCTCCTTGCAGAGAGCTGGGGTCATTGGGCACGCTGGCTGAACCATGGTGGTGCAGTATACGGTGTCAGCTCGATGTATCTTAAGAAAGTTCATACAAGTTCATAGTCTAAAGACTAATTGGTACAATAGTTAGGGAATGAGATTTTACTTCCTTTTCTTTGGACCATCAGGCTCACACTATACTATTCATTTTATAAGCCGGAAATTGAGTGCATAAGGTATACAACACTATAAACACACACATACAATTACAAAGCAAAATACGATAGTGAATGCAACAACCCAAATCCTTTTAGTTCACAGTCCTCTACCTGAGCTTGGGAGCCAAGAGGTTAACCAGCCAAAGAGATTTAGGGAAGATCCGTGCCTTACTTCATGTCATACAGTTAAATGAGTCTTTTTCTTTTTTTTCAATCAGTTTCATTTTTCTGGTCTTGATTTACATAAACAGCCCAGCAGCTGTGATTCAACAATGCACACACTGTGTCCTGTGCTGCTAAAAGGTGGTCTCAGGCTAATCAATTCTGTATTAGCATTTGTGGTGATAAGTTGATTTGTTCCTGTAGGGCTGTAATACTCCCTGCGGTTTCATTAATGGCTTTTTCTAATTCTCTTGACACATTCACAATAGCTCTTTCTAGTTTTGCAACCCATAAACAAGGGATAAAAGCTGTTACAGACAGGGGGAACTTAGTGCCACATTCCATCAGAGGGCTGTAACACTTCTTCCCATAACTATCAGTAGCTACGACCTCCAGAGGCAGAAGAGATAGCGGTTCTAACCTGTGCGGAAGGTATTAATGCACTTAGAATCCCCTTTTCAGCTCAGGTGGAGGGTAAATCCTGGAATGCCCTTTCTTCACCTATCCAGTATTGCCCTGGTAGTTGTGCAAATAGGGTAGTCTAATCTTCAGGTAAGTCTGAATGATGCAGATGATTTCCTGTGCAAGGGTTAGCATGTGCCGGATTGGGCTGTTCAGGTAAACCAGTAAGGCTGGGACCCAGAGGAGATGACTCAGAGCAATCAGGATGCTCTGGGCCCGTAGTGGCAGCCAAACTCTTACCATTACCTTTAGTTTGATTGTGGCTTCCTGCAGAAAAGCAAGTGAATCTCTCTGCAAACATCCACGTTATGCAGCAGTGTGCAGGGCTGGATGAACTCCCTCCAGGAAAAAAATGGCCAGCGTGCTGGCTTATTCGAATGGGTTTCACGTAAGGGCTTCTGGAGAATCTCCCTTGCCCGCTCAGTGGATGTGGTAGACGGGAAGGTTTTGGAAGAAGGTGTGGAGGAATGGCGATTGCCTTTAGGGAGAGCTCAGGGTTAGGAGGAAGAGGGTGGGGCTGCCGTGCCCCCATGATGCAGGCCTTTTGCCGTAACACGCTGGGTGACATGAGGCACTGGAGGCAGCCTGTGCACTTGTCATCCAGGAAACCCCTGGGTGGAATGCTGAGGCCGGGCGCCCGAGTGGCCATAGCGAGCGGTCGGGCCTGGGAGCGCTGCATGTGAGAGAGGGAGCGGAGGAGGAGCCGGGGCCGCGGGGGCCACTCCCCATCGTGTGGCCGCCCGCTGGGCTGTGAGGAGGAGCATGCCGTGCGTCCACTAGAAGTTCTCCTCCCAGCTGAGCTATGATGCGGTCACCTTCAGTGGCCTCCACATCCCCCTGTGTGACCTCAAGCGCCAGATCATGGGCCGCGAGAAGCTGAAGGCGACCAACTGCGACCTGCAGATCAGCAACGCCCAGACCAACAAAGGTGCATGGGGGTGGCGGGCGCGGGGCCTTGGGCACCTAAAGCTCCCTGTTTATCTGCAGATGTGTCCTGGTTTTGTCTGGGACAGAGTTGGTTTTCTCCCTAGTAGCTGGTGTGGTGCTGTGGTTTGGATTGAGAATGAGAGCATGAGAATAATGTTGATAGCACACTGATGTTGTAGTTGTTGCTCAGGAGTGTTTGTGGCAGTCAAGGACTTTTCCGCTTCCCATGCTCTGCCAGGTGCAGAAGAAGCTGTGAGGGGGCAGAGCCAGGAGAGCTGACCCAAACTGGCCAGAGGGCTGTTCCATACCATAGGGCGTCATGCTCAGTATAGAAAGTGGGGGGAGTTGGCTGGGGCTCAGCGATTGCTGCTCAGGGATGGGCTGGGCATCGGTCAGCGGGTGGTGAGCAACAGCATCACAAAGGGCATCACTTTGTGCTTTGTGTGTTCTTTTCTCATTAGTAGCAGTAGTATTACTATTTCTCTTCCTCTGCTGCCCTGTTAAACTACCTTTTTCTCAACCCAGGGGTTTTACTTTTTTTTCCCCTGCAATTCTCTCCCCCATCCCTGTGGGGTGTGAGGGGAGGGTGAGTGAGCGGCTCTGTGGTGCTTAGTTGCTGACTGGGGTTAAACCACGACAAGATATTTAAACTATGTTCAGGAGAATGTCTGTGAAGAGACTTAAGAGCACAATGTTAGGGGTCCTAGGGGTGCCATTGGATTGCATGACACGCGTAGATAGAGATACATTTCAGGAGTCTTGAATTTTTCTATTTCTATTGAATGAAATTGTCAAGAGCTTTTGAAAAATGGTTAATTTGCCTGAAGGGCTTTTCTGCAGAAGGGTCTCTGAATTTTGTCTTCAATTGCTAAGGTACTGTCAGCTTCATGAATGCTAGCAGGCTGAATGGCCAACTGGCTGGCGTCACTACTGGAATAGTTGGGTCTGTGTCAAACAGAGCCTTAAAACCAGACTGATGGATGGTCATAAACTGTGATGGAGCCCAGTTATTATCCCCAGGAGAAAAAATGTTTTGAAATAGGCCAAACGTGGATTCTGTTACAGAAGGTGAGGAACAGAAAGCAAAGTTTTAGAAGAGAAAATGATGCTCATAAAGACTTTACCCCATAAAGTGTTACTGCAATATACATCATACCAGTTTTACAAAGTGTGTTGCTTTGTTTTCATCCGTACTCAGAATGCGGTGAAGAAAAAGTGTCTGCTTCCCTAGGTTCTGTTAAGCGTGGTGTTCCCTAAAGGTGAGGTTAAAGAAGGAGTATCTGTCATGCTTTAAAGAGCATCCCTCTTGTTCACCAGTGACCAGATCCTCCTCTAGGTCGGTTGTGTTGCCCTTTGACCTTTGTAAAAGGAGTCTAAAATATTAAACTTGGTGTATTAGTGACAGAGGTGCTTCCTGAAGCTTTCTTAAGGGTGTTTTCCATGTGAAAACACAAAAATCTCCCTGTGGTTTTCAGAGCAAAGCTAGAGAATACATTTCAGTGTAATGTATACGTATACCAAATTTTTGCTTGAAATGCATAACCATGAATTTCAGTTTTTATTCATCAGATGTAGATGCTTAAACTCGCTAAAAGGTAACAGGATTTTAAATGTCAGTGGAAAAAATGATCTGATGGACTCTTTTGAAGATGCTGGGAAGCTATACTGGATGGTTGGGTCCTATTTTAAATAGCAGGGGGGGCAGGGGTGTCCTCTTCCATGCTTACTCTAGAGGCATGTTCTATAAAGGCAGAGTTCTCTTCAAAAAGCCTGTACTCAGGAATGATGCATTTCAACTTGCCTCCTCTTAATTTGATCTGAATTTCTTGACCTGTCTTTTGGAATAGATGTTCTCACAGGATTGTGGAAGAACTGTAAACTCGAGGGCTCAGGATTCTGGAATGCTCTTTCCTGCCCTGTAACATTCTGACTGAAAACACTTGGAGCATGTGCTATTCTGCTTCTCAGGCAAAATACAACAGACCAACGTAAACAACAAACCCCAGCTGGGCCTCTGACCTGGTCTTAATGCAGATGGCAGGCTGTCTTCTGTGTTCTGTCAGTCCTGAGTGACCTTGGAGACCATTGTGCTGTTGGCAAACAACAAACTGTTTTAAAAGAACAGAAATGATTTTGCTGCTTGTGTTTGATGACCAAATCTGAAGACTTCTAGGAATGTCCCGTTAGTGTGTTGAGATGTTAAAAGCACAATGTTACCTCTAAAGTTTTGCTTTCATACCTGTGAAGGGATTCCCTGAAGTGATGTGTAATGTCATAGTACTATACATTCTTACAAAGTGACTACAGTTTTTGTCTGCATTTGTGTTGTTTTCAGAATACACAGATGATAATGCCCTGATTGCTAAGAACTCATCGGTGATTGTTAGGAGAATCCCTGTTGGAGGAGTCAAAGGTACCAGCAAAACCTGTGTTGTGTAAGTATCCATACAGCATTGTACCCTTTGTTAGGGCTTTCAGTGTGTTAGCTGCTTTTGTGGATATATTAGTTTACAGAGGCATTCAGATTGCATCTTTGTTGTTAAAGCCACTGTTAATTTTTGTTGTCATGGGGTAGATTGTAATCATAGAATCATAGAATCATTTAAGTTGGAAAAGACCTTTAAGATCATCCAGTCCAACCATTAACCTACACTACCAAGTCCACACTAAACCAATCAAGGGTAGACTAGACTAAACCATGTCCCAAAGTGCCACATCTACCCGTTTTTTGAACACTTCCAGGGATGGTGACTCCACCACCTCTCTGGGCAGCCTCTTCCAATTCTTGACCACCCTTTCTGTAAAGAAATTTTTCCTAATTTCCAACCTAAACCTCCCCTGGCGCAGCTTGAGCCCATTTCCTCTTGTCCTATTGCTAACTACATGGGAGAAGAGACCAACACCCACCTCACTACAACCTCCTTTCAGGTAGTTGTAGAGAGCAATAAGGTCTCCCCTCAGCCTCCTCTTCTCTAAGCTAAACAATCCCAGTTCCCTCAGCTGCTCCTCATAAGGCCTGTTCCCTAGACCCTTCACCAGCCTTGTTGCCCTTCTCTGAACACGCTCCAGCGCCTCAATGTCTTTCTTGTATTGAGGGGCCCAAAACTGGACACAGCATTCCAGGTGTGGCCTCACCAGCGCTAAGTACAGGGGCACAATCACCTCCCTGCTCCTGCTGGCCACACTATTCCTGATGCAAGCCAGGATGCTGTTGGCCTTCTTGGCCACCTGGGCACACTGCTGGCTCATGTTCAGCTGGCTGTCAACCAACACCCCCAGGTCCTTTTCAGCCAGGCAGCTTTCCAGCCACTCTTCCCCAAGCCTGTAGCGTTGCATGGGGTTGTTGTGCCCGAAGTGCAGGACCCGGCACTTGGCCTTGTTAAACCTCATACAGTTGGCCTCGGCCCATCGGTCCAGCCTGTCCAGGTCCCTCTGCAGGGCCATCCTACCCTCCAGCAGATTGACACTCCCACCCAACTTGGTGTCATCTGCAAACTTACTGAGGGTGCACTCAATCCCCTCACCCAGATCATTGATAAAGATATTAAACAAGGCTGGCCCCAAAACAGAGCCCTGGGGAACACCGCTTGTGACCGGCTGCCAACTGGACTTAGCTCCATTCACCACTACTCTCTGGGCTCGGCCACCCAACCAGTTTTTAACCCAGCGAAGACTATGCCCGTCGAAGTCATGAGCTGCCAGCTTCCCAAGGAGAATACTATGGGAGACTGTGTCGAAGGCTTTGCTAAAGTCCAGGTAAATGACATCCACAGCCTTTCCATCATCTACCAGGTGGGTCACCAGGTCATAAAAGATCAGCTTGGTCAAGCAGGACCTGCCTTTCATGAACCCATGCTGGCTGGTCCTGATCCCCTGGTTGACCTGCACTTGCCTGTTGAGTTCACTCAAGATGAACCGCTCCATAATCTTTCCCAGCACCGAGGTCAGGCTGACAGGCCTGTAGTTTCCCGGGTCCTCCTTCTGGCCCTTCTTGTAGATGGGCGTCACATTGGCAAGCCTCCAGTCATCAGGGACCTCCCCTGTTAACCAGGACTTCTGATAGCTGAATGTATCTGTCCCAAAGTCAACTTCCATGTTCAGGCCTGCTGGGACACAGGGTTCCAACTGCAGCAATGGTAACTTTTAAGATGATACTCTTGGGCTTGTTCAGGGGCTTGATTTTGCTGATACCCAGGATGTAGATCCTGTTTCCTCTGTCTGGAGAGATTCCTTGCTATGTCTGTTTGCTTTTATTGTTTTTATAGTAAAGACAGAGCCACATCGTAGTGGGAACTCAGAACTTGTTCCCATCTCAGAAGTGTCTGATTGTTGGGGTTTGACTCTTTCTTGCCTTTGGGGGAGGGAGGGTGGGATATGGCAGGTATTCTTATGCCCCAAGGCTGGGGGTTTTGCATCCTAGCTGTAGAGGAAAGACCAAGGGTTGCCAGCTGGCGAACCGTGCAAACAAGAAGTTCCATTCATAAGGGATTCGTATCAGTTTCCTAAAGACAACATCCATTTCAGGCAAGAGAAAAAGAACAATATCCCAAAGTGTATTGCCTTTTGTGCGAGTACGATGAAGGAATAGTTAATCCTTTCCAAACCTGAAATGCAGGAAGCAGTTTAGCACGTTGCCAACTGTTGCTAGTTCTCTTTCTAAGTCTGTTTTTACCCTAAGCTGATATCTGTGCTCCAGGTTTTAGTTCTGTATTCCTAAGATTTAGAGAGGACAGAGAATCAGGCGTATTGATTAAAATGACAGACACTCAAATGCAATCCTGCCTACAGCATTATTGCTGTCATTTCTGTATTCACACAGTTCAGTTGTGTATCAGCTACATTAGCATTGTTTGAATGGTCATGTTTTCCAGCCTTCTTAAAGATAGGCCTCTCCACCACAGTTAGTAGGTGTTATTAGCTTGTGGTTTTGCCATGTCCTTCTGATGTGGGTTCCCCATAAATAAAGTATACTGATGAGTTACAGTGTGTCTTGAACAAACAGTACAGCAGCATCCTGGTGCCTGTGATGCACTTGCCAGCCAAAAACCCTGAATTTGTGTGGCTCTGCCTGTAAACTTTGGGCATGTTACTGCAGCAGTTGTTGCAGTGCTTTCAGGCACTACTGAGTAATTGTGGACGCCACAGCATTGTGCTTATAAACATGGCCTTGTTTGGGGGGTTAATTTAAGTATGGATGCTCAGTGCTGCCTTGTGAATGCATCCTCCGTTTCTGGTTGGGTGGCACCCTCTCCTGGTATTGTAATGCTGCCCTAAAGTGAGAGGACAGATGCTGCTGGCATCAAAGCTCAACTAAATCCCTGTGTGTGGGGACGAGGAAAGAATGGCACTGCTGTTGTAACGTTGAAAACTAGCCGTGCAGATTAGCTTTTGATTCCTCTGTCTGGAAACATTGCAGAAACTGCTGGTAGAGTGGTTAATGTTTGGGAATGCTGACCGTATGCTGTAATGGTGGAGAGGCCTTCAAAAATGCATTACTTGCCTTGTAGTACGTTCTTGAAGGGAAATGTACGAAGAAACCACTGTGTGATAATCTCAAGCATTTCCTTGTACTTCCTCATCTTCAGGAGGTACGTGCTCTATTTTAAGTTCTGATCACCTCCATTTCTTCTTGCAGAAGTCGAACGGAGCCAGTGCGTGGACCATCAAAACCAGTATGTAAAACCACAGTCTCGCACTGTTTTTCTACACACGGCACTTAATTCTAAACAATGTAGCCTTGTATTAATTTTCCAAACAGTAATTTCATCTCTTTTGCAGTAAAACAGAGTATATGTTGTAAATAGAATGTATTTGATTCAGCATAATAGTTTGTATGTTTGTATCGGTTGTTGTGTGCTTTTTGATTCTTGCAATACAAATTGTCTGGAGTGCATTTTTTTGCCATTTTCACATTGTATCACTTAGCTGTTGTTTTTAAACACTTTTTTTTTGCCTAATTGTTTTTGAAAATGTGATGAAAACCCCCTGAGAAACCATTATTGTTCAACTTGGTACTGTTTCTTACTTTTGATTTGGGTGTTCAAACAAATACGATGAGCCACGTATCCCATATGTTTTGAGGACAGTTCTGTGCAGCTAAATGATTCCTTTCCATGTCCTTAAATACCTGGGTGTTTGTTCCTAAAACTGTATGATTGAAGTGATATTCTTTGGGCCCCTCTGAGTGAATAAATGTCTTTCATAGATTGCCGTGAAATTAAACATCGTTGCTACACAAAGTGCTATTGTAAAGTTCTGCATTTGATCTTTCCACTTTCTCAGATGAAGCAGTTTAGTTGAATAGTTTGTCTGCAAATGAAAATACCTAAACCCCAGTGTATAAATTTTGGCACAAGGTTAGAGCCTGGTGCATTTGTGGGTAAAATCCCTGTCATTTGTCTTCACTTCTGCCTGCAGTATGCTTTTGGAGCTGGGTGACTTCAGGGTTGGATGCTGCTTTAATTTCCCAGAAGTTAAGCCTTTCTTTAGTGTACCACCGTATGATTCTAAACATATAGAGAAGGAATGATGAACTGGAGTGAGGAATCATCTTCTGCATGTAGAGATTTTTTTCCCCAGAGTCTGCTAAAACTGCTCCCTTGAATTCTTCCACTGCATTAGGTACAAAAGGACAAGAGCATTTTCCAAGGAAGGGTTTTACTCTCTTCTGATCCAGTTAGTGACCCCTTGAGGAGAGCTGTTCATTTTACATTGTGAAATGTTATTCTACGCTTGTGAACAACTTCAGGCATAATAAGCAGTGATTCAAGTGTCTTTCTGCTAAGGTTTTACTAGTGTAAGCTTAAGTGCTGCTTGTGGCATAATAGACTTGAGTATACTGGAAAAGGAGCAAGCGAAGAGTTCCCCTTTTTCCTTGTGGAAAAATTGCCCTCCAGTCATTAGTTCTCAACAAACACAGCAGTCCATTACGAACCAGTGGCCTGAGGACTTCATTCCTGCAAGCTGTTCCATAGGTAGCTGGGAGGGAGGAGTGTGGTTGCAATTTATTCTCATAAATTCCTTTTTAGCTGAAAATTGGCAGCTTCCTTACCCCTTTGACTCTTAAGCAGTTGTGAGCATTTGACAAGGGTCCCTCTCTGAGATAGTCTGGAGCAGTAAGTTGATCTCAGGCGGGTTTGGTGAGTTTGGTTTCTTCTCATTAACCACAGAGGCACTCTGGAGCTGTCACAGGTTTGGACACTTTTTTGAACAAATACAGATTACACTGGGTTGGAAATGCCTCTTTCAGTGACACTCAGAGGATACAATGCAGCCTTTCAGGCTACAGTAGAGGTGAACTATTGCTGTGTTTTGATTGTAGAACTTGAATATGTGTTTAATGTTTTGTGAACAGATTGATGACTCTTCTGGATGTATTTCTCTGACCCAGCTTATTAAGGTGTGTATATATAGATACGGTCCTGGTTTCAGCTGGAATAGAGTTAATTTTCTTCCTAGTAGCTGGCATAGTGCTGTGTTTTGGATTTAGGATGAGAAGAATGTTGATAACACACTGGTGTTTTAGTTGTTGCTAAGTATTGCTTATGCTAGTGAAGGACTTTTCAGCTTGCCATGCTCTGCCAGGTGGACACAAGCTCTGCTGCCCAGCAGAGTGCCGTAGTGCAGGGGTTTGCAGATGGCAACATAGTGGTCATAGGCCATGACAGTGAGAAGAAAAAGCTCTGCTGAAATGAAAAAGACAGACAGACAGAGTTGGGCAGCACATCCCAAGTAGGAGATGGCCCTGGAGTCCCACAGGGAATTGGCCATGGCTTTAGGCACAGTGGTGGAGATGCAGACCAGGTCAAGGAGGGAGAGCTTGAGGAGGAAGAAGTACGTGGGGGTGTGGAGGCGGTGGTCACAGGCTATGGTGGTGATGATGGGGCCGTTGCCCAGGAGGGCAGTCACGTAGATGCCCAGGAAGAGCCAGAAGTGCAGGAGCTGCAGCTCCCGCGTGTCTGCAAACACCAGGAGGAGGAACTCAGTGATGGAGCTGCTGTTGGACATCTGCTGCCTCTGGGCATGGGGACTGTCATTGGAGAAAAAGATAGTGACAAGTTAGGGGAGACTTCTCTGAGCAAAATGAAAGCCATTTCCCATAGACACTCCCCCTGTCATACATAGACACCCTTTTCTGTTTCTAGCAGACCTTCCTTGAGCTCTGTGCCTGAAGCCCTGGTTGGTGCTGGCCGTGTGGGCCATGAGGAGCAGGGCATCTGCCCACAGGCTCTTGAGAAGTCAGCCCTATTCTGCAGCAGTGGGCAGGGACAGGGACCAGTCCTGGCTGTTCAACTGTGTCAGATGACTGTATCCTGTAAGATCCTGTAAGCTGTGGGATGTACCAGCTTCAGGAGATCCCTCCAGGAACTGCACCGGTATTGTCCTACAGCCAGTGACTTACCATGTCAAGGGCTGTGAAGATCTCTCCTGCAGTGAGCTCTCAGCATCCTCCCACCCCACACTGCCTTTAACCTCTCTCTGCCTCCCTCCTCTCCCCTCCCTGCCTGCAGGCACTGCGCTCAGCCCTGCTGCGCTTGGCACAGGAGCTGCTCCTGGGCAGAGCTGTCTCTCTGCAGCGCTGCCCGCTTGCCAGGAGCTGCCTGTGTCCCAGGAGCCCGGCCCAGCTCAGCAGCACAGGACCAGCCCAAGGCAGCACTTGCTCTGCCCCTCTGGGCTCCCTTGTGTTGTCCCTGGGGCTGCAGGGGAACCTGCTGTGACACAGCCTGAAGCCATCACTGATGCTCCCTCCCTCAGCTGAAAAGAGGGACTTAGTTCCAGTTTTCAAGATCCCAGCTTCTTGTTTAATTCATTACAAGAGTTGGCTGTTCACTTTGCAGTGCCTCTCTCTGCCTGTGGTCATTTGCTTGTACACCCCCCTCAGCTTCCTTGACTCCCGCCTTTCTCCACCCTTGCCTCCTCCCAAACAAGGGACCTACCCCTGCTTATTTCCCCCCCCCCTTGCTCCCATGTTTGCCACACCTGGGAACAGATGTGGTCATTCAGGCGCTGTTAGCTAGGTCGTCTTGGACTTCCATGCCATTACTGATGGGGTTTCCTGGGTACTGCTGTCTCTGCCAGATTTCTCTCCCCAAAGTGACCACAACTCTTCCTTCAATTTTCTGTCAAGTGTGGCCACCTCTCACACCAATCCCCCTTAACCACCTGCAAAATCTGGGGCTGCAATAGCAGAGTATCCACAGGAGACAAGCTGTCTGCTCTAAGGCCGCCTTCTGTCTGCTCTGAGCAGATACTGGGCACCACCTTCAGGTCCATTCCAAAATCCAAAGCAGCCTTGAGCCAGTTGGTTTGGGGCCCAGCTCTGGTGCCCATGAAGCCATGCTACGCCTCAAGGGCCCTGAGAGCAGCTCTTCCACTTTCAGGCAGAGCCTGCCCTGCCATCCTAGGGACCAGGCTGCACTCGGCTGGGTGCCTCAGCTCTATCCCCACAAGCCAGGGTGGCAGCAGGAAGCTCCCGCACCTTGCACGCCCTTTGAGGCTGCCATTCTTCAAGCCACTGCTCTCTGCCCTCCGGGGACCCAGCCCTGCTCAGCAAATGCAACGCACGTGCCTGGCTCCTGCTTTTCTCCCAGGACTGCCCTGCACTCCAGCATGTGAGCAGCTGTAGCTGACACCTGGCTGCCCCACCAAGTCTCACTGATACCAATGATATCCTAGCTCTGGGAACGGACCCAGGCTTCCAGTTCAGCTTGGTTGTTTCTCACACTGCCTGCCCTGCTGTACAAGCATTTCAGATATGCTCCTGAGCCCTCCCTGCTCCCAGGAGCAGGGTAAATGTTTCCATCCTCAGGCGATGTATGCAACTTGGATGAAACCCGAAGATAATAATGCAGAAGAATTGGGAAAAAAAAAATAGAAAAAGAAAAGACAAACCCCAAAACCCAGAACTGACAGTCAATGTATTAACTCCCACTTCCAACAGAAGACTAAACAGAAACTAACACAAAGCAAGTGGGGAAGGGGACAGAAAATAGCAGGAAAAGGCTAATCTCACTGCTGCAGTGCTGCATGTAAATTACAGTGGTTTCCTAAAACCCAATAGCTTGGCTAAACTCAAAATTCAGCCAGGAAGGATCACAGCTGTGCTTGATGGCACTAAAACAATGGGCATGACTCTGCACTTCTGCAGCCTCTAAGGACAAATGCCAACCAGAGATCCTTTCACTTACTGAAATAGTCATACTAAACCAAAAAGGATCCACTTTCTTGCTTTGGCTGCAGTAACAGCAGGACGGCAGCACAAATTTGCAAGTGTAGAATGACAGCTAACAGAAGAGCAAGACAATGAAGAAATACTCAAAAGTATAAGCTTTGTGCATCTTTTTTTAAAAAAATCTTCACTAATTTTAGGTTTGCTGTTTTACTGTTCAACAAGAATTAGCAAGCTTTCCAGTGATTTATTCCTGCCACACTAAGATCCAGCTTCTGGTTTGAAATTCATACAAGGATACACGTATGAAAAAAAAAAAAAAAAAAAAAAAGAGAAACTAAATGAAACCAAAGCAAACCCAAAACCGCACCCTGTAGACCAAGACCTGAGGTAGCTTTAAGAATGAAGCTAATTGTGTCTCCAAGACTAGAAAGCACCTGAGGCTGCAGTGCTTTGACAGGGGGAGGGAGAGAGGACTTCTAAAGAGAGATGCAAGGCTTCCACCCTCCCAACAGCCACCCACAGCCCAAATCAGGGACAGTCAGAGCAAACAAGAAGGAAATGTGTTTGCTTTCTCTCTCATTTACTTGAATTAGTTCTAACTAAGACTAAGTCTTCCCTCCCACTCCACGATTTTTCCTGTTTTTTAATTTTTTTTTTTTTGAGATTTCTCTGTTCCCTTATGGTAAGATGCTACTTAGAAATGTAATACAGACGTGCCAGGGAATACACGAGGCTAAAAGAATGTTAGCTTTATTTATAACATGTGATTTGTGTTTATACACACGCTAGTAAAGAAAAGTGGAAAACAGCCATGCAATTGTCCATGGTCCAGAATGGCTAGTGCAGTCCCCCGCAAAAGGTACTCCCCTTCTATCTTCCCAAAGTGGGAACTACTCTTTACGGGATAGTATCAAAATATTCTTATCCTTCTAAGAGGAAGATGTTCTAACTCTGTCTGTGTCTGGCTACTCCTTCTTCACTTTTTTCACAGGAGGTTCTATTTGAGCAGATCTTTCACCATCGGTGTCCACCTTCCTTTCCCACGCGCTGTATCTTTCCTTCTCAGATCGATCTCCGAAGTCAACAGATCTGCCATAGTGAGCTTCCCTACCATATGGTGGAACTTCTCTGTGTCTCTTAAGATACTGCCTTTCTCCTTGCCCTTGAGGTATAGTCTGTTTAATGCGAGACTGGCCTCTAAATACTGGACACCTTGGTCGTGAACGGGATCTTCAGTATGGGGTGACCTTGACCTTGACCAGTGATAACCATGTGCCCTTGACCTAGAATGAGAGTTACCACTTTTCCCTTTGCCTCTTCTTGGATACGGTGGCGATCGCGAGTAGGAGCAAGGATGGGAACGTCTAAATGTTCGAGAGGAGGAGCGAGTGCGGGAAGAACCAGACCTTGACTTGGAGTCGCTATATGAACTTCTAGAGTAAGATGAAGCCCTACAGGGAGACTTGGACCTTAAGGAAAACACAACACAGAAAAAAATAATGAAGATAATTCAAAACAGTCATTCTCCCCAGGTTTTTTCCTCCCAAGTTTGGTTTGGGTTATTTTTTTTTCCTCTCCCATATGCTTATGGCAAAGCTTCTTTCAGCTGCTGATGTGATGCTACTGCAGAGTGAAGAACTTGATGACATGTAAGAGTTTCTGCTTACAAGACACAACAGCTGCTGCTTTGTTAGTGTAAAAACATCCAGGAAGGGTAAGTCTATTTCCACTCACTTCTCTCTCATGAACTACCACAGCTGTTGATTGATTTCTGGTGGTGTATACTGGCCTCTACTGGTATGGGAACAGGAATTTTTCACTCCTCTGCGACTACATGCAGTGCAAATCATTTTTGTTGCAGTAAGATGCAAAAAGAGCAAATCTTAACAGCACCCATGCAGTATCAAACATCAAGAAAACATGATTTAGCCTCAAGACAGTAAAGCTCAATTTTAAAATGCCAATTTTTATATGTAATTATGTTTTCCTCAAAAAGAGTTCATTTTTCAGAGTCCTCTTTTCCGTCCTGTACTGGAGTTTTGTTTTAAATAATCTTACTGCAAGCACATATCCCCTTTCTTAAAGCCAATTCAAATTAAGACACCTAAAAATTAATTACTGCTTGTATTCTCCACAGCGATCTGTGCATACTCAGTTCATTATAAACCAGCTGCTGTATAAGTCCTATGTTACAGCCTTGTTTAACAGGTTACAAGTAGTCATCTCTTGAATTTCTGTAGAATACTCACAGTTCCCAACGTGGTCTGACACCTGCTGAGCAAATTGTTCTGGCTGTCATTGGATGACCTATTGGAGTGGGGAGACAAAAAAAAACCCAAAATCCCATTCAGTTGGTCTGAAGATAATTCTTTTAAGGAAATCCTGAAGTTATAGACACTTACCAGCTGTGGATATTGGTTGTCCTTGGGGGCCCAGAACACTTGCTAATGCTGGCTGTCTTTGTACAGGATCCTGGTAGCCCTTGTGAATAAATGCAAACAGTTGGAAAATAAGCTCTACGAAAATACCACAATCAGCGCATATGTTGAAATAAAACTTACCTTCTTCTTCCAAAAAAATGCTGATTGTCAGAGTGGAAGGTTTAGACAGTTGAGTGGCACTCACCAGAGCAGTAGGAGGTGTCAGGAGTGGTGTTGGTGGCGGCTGCTGCTGCTGTTGCTGCGGAATCTGCTTAGGAAGCCTTTTCTTGTAGCCAGTTCCGTTTCTGAAGTTGTTCACAGCCTAGAGGCAGAAAAACATTTACAAAAAGGTAATATGAAACTTCAGTAGACACATGAACAAATGCCTCCACAGAATAAATTTTTTTTTTTGCATTCCTGTAAATGCTACCAACCCTAAAATAAATCACCATACAGATATATGAACGACTCAAGAGTATCCGTATTTCAAGTACTTCAGTGTTCACATCAATTTGCAAGTGAGGCAATCACGTTAAACAAAAGTGTGACCTGAATGTGCCAGGTTGTCTCTAAAGAGTTGTAAGCTTCCATGACAACAGCGAAAGTATTTGAAAAGTAAAGTTAGCCTTGTTCAATTTCGCCTTGCTTAAAGGAGATGTAAATGAATATTTGCTTCCCTTTCAGCTTTTTACAAACAGACACGAAATCATCAGCAGGCAGGGAAATCATTGAGATGGGAAGTCGTTGTGGTATGACAAATCAAACCATCGCAAGGCTGGATGAAGCAGGTGCTGGCAGAACCATCGCCATGGGGACGCCCCCCCCCACAATGCTGTTTGTCCCCAACAAACCCCACACCGACCAACCGCCATGGCAGGTACAGCAGCAGGCTCCTGCTCCTCCTGGTGCTCCTGCCCTCCAGGTAATCCCCCATACGGCTCTGCCCACCAGTATCTCACCCCATCACCCCTCTTTGCTTCCCCCGACAGGGACGTTTCCTCTCCGCCTGCCAATGGCATCGGAGGTGCACAGCATGAGCTTCACCGCCCCAGCCATGCTGCTACCAGTCACTGCCCGTGTGCTGCCTTCTGTCCCGGGGCTGATGGTGTCCTCTGAGCCTGCCCAGCTCCACACTGTCACCTTCCAGCTGGCCCAGGACAGCGGCTGGCAGGGGGTGCCAGGGCCCCTGGGGGCCCCGGGGCAGGGGGTGCAGCTGCCGCATGTGATGCCACTTCCCCCCAGGGTGCAGCTCCCCACCGTGCTGCAGCTCCCCCATGGGGCATAGGTCCCCCATGGGATACAGCTCCCCCATGGGGTGCAGCTCCCCACCATGGTGCAGTACCCCACCGTGGCTGCTCCCTGGTCCACTGCCTATGGCTGGGGACAGCCAGTGGTGACAGGGATGCTGCTGCCCCAACAGCCGATGGGGCTGGGGCCAGGGGCCATGGGCCAGGGCGAGCCCCTGAACCCCACGGGCTCCTGCCCGCTGCACATCCCTGCCTGCCCCACCACCCCGGCCCCCCACTGCCCCGCAGCTCAGCACTGGGTGCAGGGCCCCGCTGCACTCCACACCCTGCCCAGCAGCGCCCAGAAGCCATCGCAGACCTTTAAGAAGGACGCAGCGGCCGTCGAGAACAGCGACGCGGTGGCCAGGCCCTACCAGACCACCCTGGCTCCACTGACCAGCACAACCACAACCAAACCCAAAGGTGAGAACTGGGGGTGGCAGAACCTGCGGGAGGGCGGCCCGCACCAAGGAAAGCTTGCATCGCCCCGGGCTTTCGGTTGCCTTTGTTTGCTTTTTCAGCAGTGGTGACCACCCTGGCGGCCCCGGAGAAGCCTGCGGACCTGCCCAAGCAGGGGCCAGACCCCTTCGCCGAGCCCTTTCCTCAGCAGGCAGCTGACACCAACACCAACGACACGCTCGCCTGGCTCAACACCCTCGATGGCACGGGCACCCCCAAGGCGCAAGAGACCTCCCCGCAGGACAACGTGCCACCCAAGAAGAAGATGGTGCTGTGCCAGGTGGCAAAACAATCCAAAACCCTGGGGGAGGGGAAGCTGGGCAGGGACGGCGTGGCGGCAGGCGGCAGTGGGCAGCAGGCGGGCAGTAGCAGGCAAAAAGCAGGCAGCAGCAAGCGCATGGCACCTGAGGACCCAGACATACCCACCTCAGTGCTCAAGCAACCCGGAATCCCTGGGGACACCGGGGGGCAAAGCACCCCACGCCCGCCACTCGCCTGCCCGCCCCGCCCGCTGCTCATCGAGAAGGTGCAGAGCGTGGATCCCCTCAACATGCGAGCCTGGGACAGGCCGCTGCGCAAAAAAGTCCAGGCCAAAACGCCACAGGGGCTAAGGACACCCCGCAACGACCTGAGGGCACACTTGCTGAGCTCCATCCAGTGCCTACACCCACTGGGGCAAAGAGTCAAGCTGGTGGGGCCGGTGCACCAACCACCGGACCCGGAGACCCAGCCCAGCCCCCACATGCCCCCCAGCCTCCCCAAGCCCCTGCCCACAGCCCCGAGACCCAGCGTGGGGCCAGCTGCCTCCAAGGCAGCTGATGGCAGGAAGGACACTGCACCGGTGGTGGCATCAAGCAGCAAGGCACGCACCGGGGCTGCCGCCAAACCCAAGCAGCCGAGATGGCTGCGCCTGTCGCCCACGGCGGGCCAAACCCCATGCGAGGGGCTGCCCCAGCACCTGCGCATGCCGCCGAGGCTGCCACGCTCCCCTGACGACCCTGTGCCGGCCCTCGGGCCCTCGGGGGGCCTCGCAGCTGCGCCCACCCCGCTGGAGGAGCAGGAGGAGTCAGTGCCCATCACACCCCAGCAGCGGCCCGAGCGCGAGCACATGAAGAAGCTGGCCCAGGAGCAGCGGCAGTGGGCGGCCATGCAGATGTCACTGGGCCAGCTGCAGTTTTTTGTGCAGAGGGAGATCGACATGGAGATAGCCGACAGCAATGGCTAGCCATAGCCACCGGTCCAGCACCGTCCCCCGCAGCACCCACACGCAGGGGGAGATCCGGAGGCAGAGACCTGCACCCACCTGCTCCAGCCCCAGCCCCAGCCCTCTCCCACATCCCTGCTTCTTCCTATTTTATTAAAAGTGTTGGCTGTTCGCTTTGCAGTGCCTCTCTCTGCCTGCGGTCATTTGCTCAGTGGGAGGTGGGGTGCGGGGGTTAACACAGCCCCTGCCCACCCCACAGGTGCCTGAGCTGGGCTGGGGATGGCCACCAAGAGGGTGGGCAGATGGGGCATCACTCTGGGTGGTGGGCGCGCATGGGAGAAACCACGCTGATTTGCATCAACGCCGGGAGGATGGAGGCCTCCATCACCGCCCCGGTACCAGCATCACCATCACTGCCCCAGCACCAGCATCACAGCCAGCGAGCCAGATCCAGCCCTGGCAAGGAGCTGCGGCCACCCCAGGGGGCCAGGCAGGGACTGGCTGAGCACGCAAAACCCAGCTCACACCGGGCTGGCGAGCGGCCATTGCTGGCCAGGGCTCACACAGTGAGATCCCGGAGCTTGTGCTGCACCGGCTGCCCAGCTCGCTCCCACCCCTCTACAGCCTTGTCCGGCGCTGCCTGGACCACACCCAGCAAAACCCCTGCCCACAGCTGAGCCCCAAGACGGTGTCACAAAGAATTTGCAACTGGCCCATGCCAACTGATGCAAGGTGCCAGGACGCAAAGTATACAGTTACAGGGGCAAATACTTTCTTATCTGCATGCCGTGTCTGACTACAGCAGCCAGCATGCCGCGGGGAGCTCCTTCCTGCTGTCTGACCCTGCAGGTGCACAGAAAGTTGGGAGGGGACACAGCCGGGACAGCTCACCCCAACTGACCAAAGGGATATTCCAGACCATATGACATCACGCCCAGCAATAAAACTGGAGAGGAACGGTGGCGGGGGGGGGCCACCTTTTGGCAAAGTGTCTCAAGGAAATGTTTCTAATACTCTAGAATGGTCAGACTAAGCATGGTAATCTCACTCCATGTTCTAGCTCTGCCATACGTTACCTTTTTTTTTTTCCCCTCCATTCACCAAAAGGCTGCCACTTCTTTCTGAATGCAAGATGAGTTACATGGGGTTATACAGACAGCCCATGGAAAATGGAGAAATGACTCTGGGATCACATCTATCCCCATTCCTTGGCACTCCAACACTCCTTTCACGCTCCTTTCCTTGCCAGCAGTCAGGCCTTACGCACTCTGTGCAACACATACAAGATGACGACTTCGCCAGACACCGCCCAAATCAGCTCCTGCTTGAGTTCTCATCAGCTCAACTCCTGCCGCAACCTTTTCTCTCCTTACATGCAGCCCTGCCACATTCTCACTCACTCAGAAAGCTCCTACAAGCATCATCTCACTCACTGCCTTCATCGCAACTAACAGTCTCCTTAACACCGTCCCGTTGTTCCCCTCACTTCACACATCAGTTAATGCGGCCTTTCATGCCTTAGCCTCCTCCCTCATGCTATTTCCCACCGAGTACCACGACAACGGCTCCTAATTACACGTCCTGACAGCAGCTTCCACTGACTGTCACCTGCTACACACCAACAGGAACAGCACTGTCTTCTCCCATCGCCATCCCCATGCTCACGAAGAGCTGTTCACACACCCTGGCAGACGGCCTTGCTGCCTCAAAATCCTTGCTCTGCTGCTCAAGGCCATGAAAACTGGCATGCTACAGCTGGACCCACATCACTCTTCCTCATTCCAGGTGACACTGCCCATTTCTGGATATTCCCACCTGCCCACAGACATCTCTTCTTTTCAATCTTGTAAGCATCTTGGAAAAGCACACTTTTTAAAATTTTTTTAACACCTGCTTTGACCTTGCTACAGTACAGGCTCAGAGTCCATGACTATGGCTGGTAATGTCTGTAGCAATACAGAGTTGTGTAGGGATGAAAAATACCCAGTGGTTCAGCTCATTTCAGCTGTTTAAGCCAAGGCTTTTGGCTAGAACACAGCCAAGAACATTTAAAACCAGAACTAACCTACACTCCCTCCTTCACTGGCACCTCTTTCTTCATCAGTTTGTTGCACTTCCTTAGTTCCTGGGGAGTACATATCAAGATGTTCCTGTTTAAAAGAAACATCAGTCACACAGAAAACCTGCCACTCACATACATGGTGCCCACACAGTAGCATTATCAAGGCCCTGCATATACACAAAAGACTAAATTAATGAACCAGGGAGGAGAGAGCAGAACGAGTGCTCTGGCACCTGCGATTAGTAACAAGAATTTCTGCTCTGACCTGGGGCTTAGTCAATGTTCAAGTACAGTACTGATCCACTAACAAAACTGAGCCTACCACGTAATCCCAGGTGCCATATACACCCTGCCTTCTTCCATTGCCTCCTGCCGATGAAATGTTTTCCAGGCTCTTCCACCTCATCGCAGCTTAGATACCTGCACTCTGGCTCAGGGCTGACTCGGGGAACTTCTCAGTGCTTTAATTTTGCGTTGGGCTTGATACAAGCACGAGGCTTCTTCCTTTGGCTTGGCCCCCAGCAGAAGGTGGGCGAGTAGCAGGTTTGCAAGTGCTTTGATGGAACTGAGCTTGGACACCTACCAGAGACTAAAACCCAAGCAAACAAAAAGCCCAGAGAAATTGCATTAGAGAGTAGCAGAAAGAAACATCAGGGCTGAGAACTGTTTAACACATGGGGTTTGCAATTTTGGAGACTGGAGCTCCCAACAGACTCGCCTCTTTGAATGGAAACATCCTTTAGCTTTTGGTCCTGACAGAAATACTACAGACTGCCCCCACCTCTACTTTGCAGTTGCCTGAAGCATTGCCTGTCCATGCTCAGGTCTCTTCCACGCTTACAAAGTATGTTGAACCTGCAAAACAGTCGGTACTACAAACCGGCAGCCAAATGCCTCTTCTCTCAAACATGTGAAAACTGCAGTTCAAGACCACACAGGTACCATGACAAGCCTTCTGCTCTGGGTTAGCTTTTAAAAAGCAAGGTCTTCTGGACCTCTGTTTTCCAGCTGCCACCCACAGCTGCAGAAACGGTCTGCTTTGGATCAGCTGGAGGATCAATGCTAACCCCCAAAACTCAGTACAGGACGCTACACCTCAGGCTTCACATTTTGAGACCAACCCAAAGGACTGAATAACCTCTCTCCTGCCATTGGGCTGCCTGCAGCATTGCACATCCCCTGGCTTCTCCAGCTCTTCCCCAGCAGTCTTCTCCTGACCACTCTGCTATAGGCTGCTATATGGTCTCAGGGAACCATACTCTGCATCCACTCTGGCATCTCCCGTCAATGAGGATACAGAGATGCTCTCCCAGCACACTGTGCTCCTCTCACCTCTTCTGCTCTCACTGCATTGGCCTTTCCTCATCTCCAGGCACTGGTCTGCACCTTCAGTCACATCTCCACTGCTTGTAAAATTCCCCCGCTTCAAGGAAATCAACAAGATGACCAGGTCCTCCTGAGCCTTGTCTCTCATGGCAACTTTGCTCTAGCAACCAAGACGGAAAAGGGCCATGTGAGCACAGAAGCATCAAGGCTTGCCCCACACGAAGGTGGGATGAGATTTGCTCTTGTTCTGCACAGGAGCACAGCACAAAGAAAACCTGGTCAGGTTTAAGCACTAACAGCTTTACTGGGCTTTACCGGGCTTTTGCTGCCTTCTGCAGACCTCTCGCCTGGTAACATGCCAAACTTCCCAGCCCCTGCCTTTCAAGACGGCTTATTTTGGCTTGCATTAGAATATCAGTCAGCACCTGCACTGCCGAACCCTTGTAGACATGAGCATGCTCCTCACAGCTCCGTACCGCTGTACCCTGCGGGAAGTGAAGCTCAGGGTCAGCAGTGCTGCACAGATATGTGCTGGAAGGCAGCACAATGGGAATATATATACGAGACTGGTGGTGGAAAGGTCAAGTATCGACACTGGGAAACGTGATGCCAGTTCAGTGTCTGCAGCAGGATCTGGGCAGACACAGGATGAGCAGCGACTCTCTTTGGAGACCATGAGGCAACAGGTACCCTCACTCCCACAACCCACTCTACATGACATCCCACTTCTCGCATCCTTGCCATCCACTTCCCATCCAGCTTTCCAGACTGTGGGAATCGTCCTCTGACGGTAAGACAAGAGAAAGTGCTCCTTGCTGAACCACCACCATTTCCTCCACTGGAACCACCCCAGCTCTGCACACAAGGACATATGGCAGTGGCAGCAGTTCACTCCCGTTCTGCTCTCTACACACCCCTTTGAGGACCTGAATGAAGTCTGCTCCTGGGATCCTCCTTGTGCCCACCCCAGCCTCCTCAAAGAAGTCAACTATCGGCCACTTCTATTTGCGCGGGAGGTTAAGCAGCGTGACAAGATCCTGGGGGGACGGTGCACAAAGAAGGGGGGGTGCCGCTCTTCCCCCAGGGACGACAGTTCTCTGCTGGCAAGCACTGGAAAAGGTTAGAAAACTCCCTGAGAGCACCCTTACCCAGAGTCACCGGGCCAGGAGGTCAGACACCATCTGGGGCAACTCTACTCATCTGTTCTTCTCCCTCTAGTCTTCCCTTTCTTCTCAGGCCTTCTGTCAGCAGGGTTTGCTCCTGAGTTCCTGCAGATGCAAACAGAAACCCTTCTGTTGTGGGCCAGGAACTAACTCACCCAAGAGCTGTTTTTCAGAAAGGGCTATGGTTACTTGCCTGACATAAGCAATGCCCAGAGTTTCTGATGCACCTCCGGAGTGCAGGGATGCACACAAGGGACTGCTAAGGCTCAGAGTAACTCACATCATTTAAGAACCCACAACAGGCAACTGAACGGGAGAACGAGCACAAACAAGGGGTCTTTGCAGAATCACTATCGATTTCTTTTTCACATCCAGATTTTCCTCACCACGGGGAGGAAACACAGACTCTGCAGACCCTGCACACAAATACAGTTCTGCGGAACACCGGGGAGAAGAAAGTAGAGAGACCTGAACAGGGAATTTTCAAATCTGTGAACAATCAAGTCAAAACACTTCCCAAGTGTAGCATCAAGTTACAGAAATTTAAACCTGATGGAGCCGTGTAGCAGAAGTGAGTATTACAGACAGCTAGAGGGGAGCACTGCAGTCAAGAGGGGAAGCAACACAGACAGCTCCAACTGCACACTGCCACCTCATTGCCTTAAACACAACAGGCTTGGGATCCCGACTGCTCACTTCACCCTGGAATAGTCCCATTCCTCAGCTGAAAACGACTGTGCACGTGGCTGAGGACAGACACAATCCACACAGACAGCAAGCACAGCTAAATGCTGTGCTTTCCTTGATCACATTTCCTTGGCAATAATACATTTTAAAAAAAAACAAAAGCTGTTACTGCAAGAACCAGGAAGAAAAAAATCCCTGACAGGTTGATTGGAACTTCCCGGCTGTGGTAAAACCATCCACCCTCTGGAGCCCCATTTCCCAAAAGCCAGCAGCACAGCTTGCGTGGGGGGAAAGGCACAAATCAGACCTTGGGGCCAAGAGAGGGGCACAACCATCTCCCAAGGGAGCTGCATCCAACCACCAGCACTCCACACTTGCTCCTCTGACAACAAAGTCCCTCTCACCTGGAGGGAGAAACAACCTCCATGCCTGCAAATCCCCATTTATCAAAGCCTCTCAACAGAGACGGGGCCGTCCATGAGCACGAGACCCACATGCAGGCCTGGGGACAGCAAAGGCACCTGCTCTGTCCCCACCACAGCATGCCCGCTCCACAGCCTGCAGCCCTCTCTGGAGAGGAGGCCACTCCGCCTTCCCCTGCCCTGCGCACATCAGACACCCACCTCCAGCTCTCAGGGCTCGGGCTGGCGACCCTCGGGGCAGCAGCAGGAACCGCTCGGACCCTGCCTGTGGCCTTGGCCCTGGGGCTGAGCACTCGGGGCTGGGCTGGGGAGCTGGGCCATGCTGGGGCCCAGGGCACTGAGGTCTCCAGGTCCCTGCCCCCAGGCCCACCCACACGGGGAAATACCTGCTCCTCCTTCTCCTTCTCCTCCCGCCCCCGCCCCTGCAGCTCCCCGCCCCCCCCCACCCCGCTCCCCCCCTCCCCCATTTCTCCTCAGGCTGCTCGGCCTCTGCCCCCTCCGGCCCCGCCCCAGGCTGCCTGGGACTGACAGGCCGCCTCCGGCTCCGCTCATTGGCTCAGCTGTGGCCAATGGCGTGGCTGTTGCCAGGCGGGCACAGGCAGCCCGCGCCTCTCCTCCCAGGGCTGCCCTGCGCCCGCTGCCCCCCAGCCCGCAGCGGCTCCTCAGCCCGCCGGGACACTGGGCCTGCGGAGAGACGGCCTGCGAGAAGGGCCATGGCCCTGGGGCTGTTCTCTCAGCAGCGCAAGGGCTGTGCACAGCCCTGCCCTCCCTCAGGGCTCTGCTGGGGGCTGGGCCTGCCCGCGCAGGGAGCTGCCAGGAGGGAGCTGCCCGGGAATTGCTCTGGGCCCCAAGGCTTTCCCAAAATGCAGGCCTGTCTGTGCTGCCAGCCCCAGCCCTGGGCAGGGGGAGCTGCGTGATGGGAGCCGCTGATTTGACTTTCTGGGCAGATGATGGAGTAGGCAGACACAGGCTGTAAGCCTGGGCTGGTCTGTACCTGCAGAGCTGTGGGCTGAGCTATTCTGCCTCTGAAGGCTGGAGAGATACGGGCTGTGGGCAGAGTTACTGTTTGCCAGTTACCATTTCTTTTGGGGTCCTGTGACGGTGATGGTAAGGTTGTCAGCCTGCAGCTCTGTGGCAGTTAAAACTATGACTGAAAGAGTTTTGATGGTGGATGCTCCTCTGTGTGTTTCATTTTCAATAATTGTTTCACTGAGCTGGAATTATTTCTGTGCGATTAGGTGACAGGGATCTTCTTGCAGTAGGCTTCTGTTTCTGGAGCACATCCTGACAGCCTTTGTCATGCAGAGCTTTCCCATCTGTTCCCGAGAGGAGTCATGGTCATGATGTGGAGCAACTCCTGTGAGTAGTGGCTTCACCAGTAAGCTTGGATTTAGTGAATTCCTGTGGACAAATGGATGCAGCAGGTGCTCCATCCAAGAACTTTGATGTGCTGACGGTCTAGAGTGAATTTGGAGGCGTTTCCTCCTCCTCCTCCTCCTCCTCTTCCTCTTCCTCTTCCCTGTTCTTCCTCCTCCTTTTCCTTCTCCTCCTGCTCCTCCTCCTCTGGTTCTTTGTCATAGTCATCATCCTCCTCCTCCTGTTTTTCTTCTCCTCCTGTTGTTGTTGTTCTTCATCTTGTTCTTCCTCCTCCTGTTGTTCCTGCTACTGTTGTTCCTCCTCCCATTCTTCCTCCTCCTCCCTCCTCCTCCTTCTCTTCCTTCTCCTCCTCCTCTTCCTCTTCTTGCTGTTCTTCCTCCTCCTCTTGTTCTTCCTCTGACTCCTGTTCTTCAGCCTCCTTGTCATCCTCCACCTCTTCTTCCTCTTCCTCATTCTCCTTCTCTTTCTCCTCTGTCTCCTCATATGCCTCTGCATGTTTATCCTCTGTATGTTCATTGTCTTCCTGTTGTTCTTCATAGTCCTTCTCCTTATACCCCTCCTCCAACTCCTCCTCCTCCAACTCCTCCTCCTCCAACTCCTCCTCCTCCAACTCCTCCTCCTCCTATTCCCTTCTGTTTTTCTTCCTCCGCTTCCTCTTACTCTGTTGTTCTGTTTACTCTCCTGGTCTTATCCTCCTCCTGCTGTTCCTTCTGTTCTTTTTCCACCTTCTCCTCTTCTTCTGCTTCCTCCTCTTCCTTCCTCCTTCCTCCTCCTCTTCTTCTCCTACCTCATATTCCTCTTTTTCTTTTTCCTCTTCATCATCCTGTTCTTCCTCTTCTTCCTTCTCCTCCTACTCAACTTAATTTTATTCCTCTTATTCCTCCTCTTCCTTTCCTTCTTCCTCTTCCCCCTCATCCTCCTGTCGCCATCCTCCTTTTTTCTTCTCCTTTTTCTCATCCTCCTCTTCCTCTTCTTATGCCTGTTCCTTTTCCTATTTCTTCTCCTCCTGTTCCTCCTCCACCTCCTCTTCTTCCTCCTCTTGCTCATTTCTCATCTTTCTCCTCCTCATTGTTCCTTTTCATCCTTGTCCTATCTTTTCATCCTCCTTATCCCTCATCTTCCTTCTTGTGTTCCTCCTTCTCCTCCTCCTCCTCCTCCTCCTTCACCTTTTCCTCCAATTTCTCCTCATCCATCTCCTCCCATCCCTGGAGGTATCTAAAAGCCATGTAGAGATGGCACTTAGGGACCTGCTTTAGTGGTGCCTTGGCAGTGCTAGGTTAACAGTTGCACTCAATGATCCTAAGGGTCTTTGCCAACCTAAATGATTCTGATTCCGTGATTGTATGCAAAACGAAGCTTACAGAGGGTGGAAACAAGGCCAGGTATCCTGGGAGAAGCATGGAAATATTGTCCGAGCGTCCAGGGACCAAGTCAGGAAAGCCAAAGCCCAAATGGAATTGAATCTGGGCAGGGATGTCAAAGATAGGCAGAGGGGCTTCTTAAGTACGCAGAGACAAAAAGCATCCTAGGGAAATTGTGGGCCCCTTGCTCAACGAGACAGGGGACCTGGTTACACAGGCCATGGAAAAAGTGGAGGTACTGAATGCAGCCTTTGCCTCAGCCTTTACTAGCAAGAGCAGCCTTCAGGAATCCCAGGTCCCAGAGAGCAGGTGGAAAGGCTGGAGCAAGGAAGAGGTGCCCTTGGTGGAAGAGGATCAGGTCAGAGAATACTTGTGAAACAAGGCATATGCAGTTCTGAATGTCTCTCTCAAGACTGTTTGTGTACTCTTCCATATGTTTTTATTACGTTGACTTAATAGAATCATAGAATCGTTTAGGTTGGAAAAGACCTTTAAGATCATCCAGTCCAACCATTAACCTACACTACCAAGTCCACACTAAACCAATCAAGGGTAGACTAGACTAAACCATGTCCCAAAGTGCCACATCTACCCGTTTTTTGAACACTTCCAGGGATGGTGACTCCACCACCTCTCCGGGCAGCCTGTTCCAATTCTTGACCACCCTTTCTGTAAAGAAATTTTTCCTAATTTCCAACCTAAACCTCCCCTGGCGCAGCTTAAGCCCATTGCCTCTTGTCCTATTGCTAACTACATGGGAGAAGAGACCAACACCCACCTCACTACAACCTCCTTTCAGGTAGTTGTAGAGAGCGATAAGGTCTCCCCTCAGCCTCCTCTTCTCTAAGCTAAACAATCCCAGTTCCCTCAGCTGCTCCTCATAAGGCCTGTTCCCTAGACCCTTCACCAGCCTTGTTGCCCTTCTCTGAACGTGCTCCAGCACCTCAATGTCCTTCTTGTATTGAGGGGCCCAAAACTGGACACAGCATTCCAGGTGTGGCCTCACCAGCGCCGAGTACAGGGGAACAATCACCTCCCTGCTCCTGCTGGCCACACTATCCCTGACACAAGCCAGGATGCTCCTGGCCTTCTTGGCCACCTGGGCACACTGCTGGCTCATGTTCAGCTGGCTGTCGACCAACACCCCCAGGTCCTTTTCAGCCAGGCAGCTTTCCAGCCACTCTTCCCCAAGCCTGTAGCGTTGCATGGGGTTGTTGTGCCCGAAGTGCAGGACCCGGCACTTGGCCTTGTTAAACCTCATACAGTTGGCCTCGGCCCATCGGTCCAGCCTGTCCAGGTCCCTCTGCAGGGCCATCCTACCCTCCAGCAGATCGACACTCCCACCCAACTTGGTGTCATCTGCAAACTTACTGAGGGTGCACTCAATCCCCTCATCCAGATCATTGATAAAGATATTAAACAAGGCTGGCCCCAAAACAGAGCCCTGGGGAACACCGCTCGTGACCGGCCGCCAACTGCACTTAACTCCATTCACCACTACTCTCTGGGCTCGGCCACCCAACCAGTTTTTTTACCCAGCGAAGACTATGCCCGTCCAAGCCATGAGCTGCCAGCTTCCCAAGGAGAATATTGTGGGAGACTGTGTCAAAGGCTTTGCTAAAGTCCAGGTATATACCATCATTTGTCTTAAGTCTGGGTTGTCTGTTTTGTCTCTCTAAAGTGTCTAGTTAGACAAGTTAATCCTGTGATTTCTGTTTTTATTGTTAAATGCAGTGAAACACTGATGGACTTCTTCTTCACTGGTCCTGCATCAGGAGGTGAGTGGGGAAGCTGTATTAAATACAGTTCATCTAAGTAATCTGCCTGGTTGATACAAGCTGTGTTGTTCAGAGATGTCTAAAGTTTTGGTTTTTTTTTTTTTTTTAAGGATAAAAAGCACTTGCCCCACTGTAAATATATAGCATGTAAAATTTATATAGTATAGAGTGGGTTTGATACTCCTGAAATCAGCTCTTCCGTTCAGTGGTGGGTGAGAAGATGCTGTCGGTGTGACCCAGAGAAGATAAGTAACTGGGGACTTCAGCTGCCTAGGCAAGAACGCAGACGGCTTTCTCCTTTGAAGTTAAAAGCTTCCAAAACCAGCAGCAGGTTGGAAGCTCAGCAGTAGCTTTTTACTGTGTGTGACACCATGGAAAAAAGGAGCAAGGTTAATGTTTTACTAAACAGTGCAAGGAATATTTTGGTACCTGGAGAACACCCTAAAGCCAAAGGGTAAGTGTCCCCTGCCTAATGTTCCTATGGCAACAGTTATGTGAGGTGACATAAAGTAGCATGACCAAGAAACCACATAGCTTTCCTGTATGTGGCTTTTTTCCCTCTTTTGTCCTTTGGCTCCAAGATTTGGTGTCTTGTCTTTTGTCTGATGAATAACCCTGGCCTAAAAGTATGAAAGGAGTTTAAATGTTGACTGCTGTACCTCGATTAAGAGCTGCAGAAGCAACAACTGCCCCAAGTAGCTACTAAGCAGTAAATGGAGGGAGGGCAGTTCGTGACAGCTTCAGATTAGAGCTGTGGAGAAGCAGACTGGGCAGCTGCAGCAGCGTCAGCTGTGTCTAACTGGGGGAGGTCTAATTAATCTACCTGAGGAGCAGAGATCCGCTTTCACCCACACCCCCTCCTTTACATTTCACTGAAACTCAAGGAAGGGGACTTCCATGGAACAGGAACAAAATACCTCCTTAATTTAGGGTGACTGACTCTCAAGGGAAACCAGCTCTTAATGGAATAAAACTCACAGTTGTAGCATACTTGACTGAAACAATCTATTTTGCAGTTGAAGGGTTTTCTGTCTGAAAATTTAACCCTGATAATTTAAATTAGTGTGCGTAAAGGTAGGGAACAGGGGCCTTTTACTTACAAGAGCAGTTATAACACATGTTGTAAAATTTAATCTTAATCACTAAAAAAAAAAAAAAAAAAAGCAGTTGCCTCCCATGTGTTCTTGGTAAATGAGGAACTATACAATAGTACAGTTTCACACTTTATTTTTCAGAAAATCACCAGACTTAAGCCACGGGTCTTCATGACAAATGAAAACATGAATACTGCAGTGGATTTACATAGAACATCCCATTTTTAACAATGATTGATACAGAGTATTTGTCATGCAAATCACTTGTGTGCACCGCGTAATACTTCTATCAGTCCATATCTGTACAGTATTTACATTTTATCTTTAAAATCTTTCTAGAACCATTTTCCAAGAAAATGTGGAAATGAAACGGGTAATCCACAAGTCTTAATTTGTAGCATTTGGTCTACAACAGACCCAGCTTTTCCAGCAAGCCTATCTACATAGATATGTAATGAATCTTAAAAATAGGCATTGTTTATATATGAAGCACTACAAATGCTGCTCCGTTTACAAAGGTTCAGTTTTGTACCAGTTTAAAATGGTTCCAAATGTGAAGTGACGTAGAGCTTATTTTGTTTTATTTTGTATTTTCTTTTGGTTTTTTTCAGAGTTAGCCTTCAACAATTCCAGCGGGGGTAGGTGATAGATCTTTGCTAAGAGGAGCAGCGTTGCTGGGGTTTGGAATAGTAACATGAACACAGCATTTCTGTTCGCCATCCTGGGAGGTGCTGCAAAAGAGAGAGAAGAGAAAAAACCCCTGTTTCAGCGGGGAGAGTTATCGTGGTTTAGCCCTAGCCAGCAACTAAGCACCACGCAGCCACTCGCTCACTCCCCCTACCCCGATGGGATGGGGGAGAGAATTGGAGGAGTAAGAGTGAAAAAAACCACTCCTGGGTTGAGATAAGAACAGTTTAATAATTGAAATAAGGTAAAATTATAATAATAATAATATAATAGTGATAATAATAATAACAATATACAAAGCAAGTGATGCATAATGCAATTGCTCACCACCCGTCGAGCGATACCCAGACAGTTCCCGAGCAGCGATCGCTGCTCCCCGGCCAACCCCCCCACAGTTTATATACTGAGCATGACGTCACATGGTATGGAATAGCCCTTTGGTCAGTTTGGATCAACTGTCCTGGCTGTGCCCCCTCCCAGTTTCTTGTGCCCCTGGCAGAGCATGGGAAGCTGAAAAGTCCTTGACTGGCATGAGCAGCACGTAGCAACAACTAAAAACATCAGTGTGCTATCAACATTCTTCTCCTACTAAATCCAAAACACAGCACTATGCCTGCTACTAGGAAGAAAATTTCGGCTATCCCAGCCGAAACCAGGACAAGAGTCCAGGCGAGTTACCTCTTTAGTGATACAGGATAAATCTACCTAGTAGTGATTCTGTATTTTATACCACTGTTATCAATAGCTTCAGCAGAAATTGGATATTGTGGTACGTTAGTAACTACTGAATTAGGGAGTGCAGGGGCTACACGGAGTAAACGCACTGTAGCCTCCTGATCTTTATCAGGTTAGGATTAATATTTGAACCAAAGCACCACATCCCACCGTCTGGGAGGCGCCAGGTTCGGCCATTCAAATCATCAAAGCCCAAAATTTTTTCATTAAGATTTTTCGCTGCAAATGGGTAGACAGCATGCGTTTGTCGCGCGGGAGCCATAAATTAACCTTTGCAGTTTGACAAAAAGCACTTGCTCCATTCTCTCCAGTAACTTTAACCCTTTGCCATCTGGGTCATATACTCAGCTTCTCAGCATCTTGTTGTGTCAATATTGAATTTTGTGTACCGGTGTCTATTAGGAATTTGATTAATTGTTTTTGAGGACCAACTGGGATTAAAAATATATAGGCCATTATTATCTATCCATTGATAGGAGTCCACTTGCCAGATGGACAGACCCAATTGTCATCCAGGCACTACTTGTTTTTTGATCTTGGATTTTGGGGAAGGACAGGGTCATCACCCCCTCTCGGAGCTGGTGATGGTATCTGGGTGTTGGAAATGTTTTCTCTCCGATGGTGTCTTTGAACTGCATGAATTAGATCTTGGGTAATGCTGGCAGGTTGTTTCTGAATTACAGCTCTCAGAATGCCTAATGTCAGTGCTTGATTCTATAGTTCTCTCCACCTCTGACCCCTAGGTTGACGATGAATGGGTTTTGGTTCCTGGGAACTGTTTTGGGGTGTTTAATTTGTCTGATGTTACCACTAGAATTTTCAGTTTCAAAAGATGGATCAGATTTCTCGTCCATGATTGATGATGTTGTGCATCAGTACTGCCCACGTGGGGAGATGTCTGCGCACTAGGGCCCCTTCCTGTTTGTTGGCAACCTCCCTTATGTCTACCAGGACATTGAAGTCTGTGTTCCTTCTAATTTCATCTCATTTTGCAACGAGGTAGGGTTTGAGCATAGCAGGGGCTCCCTTAATTAAGGGCTTTAGCCTCTCATGAGCCACGATTGCTGATACGGGAACGTCAAGAGGGCTGTGATCATGCATGGCCTGGATACCGGCAGCTTTTGTAACAGCTGTGGAAACTTCATTTAGGGATTTAATAGGCATTACTAGAGGTTCTCCTCTCTCCCCTATATCAATTCCATCGGCCCAGTATGCCACTCTGCTGGTTATGGAGTGGGGATCATCTGGAGGCCTGGAGGCAGCATTTGAAAAGACACCAGGGCCCCAGAATCCATTGGTTTCCTCGCCGTTTAGTAGAATTCTATCTCCGCCAGTTAAACGTTCACTCCAGAAATACTCAGTTTCAGTTTCGCCTGGCTTAGGGCCATAGCGTTCTTGTAGGTCAGCCATTTGGATTGGATCACATGGGGTTATTTCCTACTCCACCCCTAGGCCCAGTAGTTTCTTCTGTTTTTATAATGGGCCTCGCTACATATGTAGGGGCATTTGGAGGAGATAAAGAATCATCTTACACCGTTTCATTATCATCGGGGTCAGCCCAGATGTTTCCATCCCATTCTTCAGGGGATACAATTAATATCCGAATTTGTACAATGTCAAGGGGATTGGGAGCTTGCACAAGCATCATCTCAACCTTCTCCGCCAATTTTTGGTTTTCCTCCTTTCCTTTCTGTATCTGTTTCTGTAGTTGTTCAATTTGTAGGGACAGTATTAATTCAGCTGCCTTCCTGCCTTCTATTTCGTCCTTTAGATCCTGCTTCCTTTTATGAAACCTTTCTCAGTCTTTGCAGGCAGCTTCTAAGCAGGTGCCTAGCATCTTGCAAATGACTCCCTTTCCTTTCCCATTTTTAATATTTCCCCTGGTAACTTCTATCTGTTCTTCCACAGCTTCCCTATCATGCCAGTTATCACAAGCCCATTCTTCCGAGAATTTGGGACTCAGACTTATTCCATTTGTTTTTAAGTAATCGGAGATACTGCTTCCCATCCTGCTGACTATGCCAAATTGTCGCAAACACAGGTTTGTGAATCCTGCTGATTATGTTAATTTGTCATGAATGAGTGACTTTACAGTTTGATTTAGTAGCAGTTCAGAATTTACTTGTGGCAAATGGCAGGATTTGACTGTGATATTTTAATAACACTCAGTCCTCAGTGATTAACAAAGTGATCAGACAAAACTGATCAAAAGAGTGACTTCAGTTACAGATTCGAAGGTGGCAAGGTTCACTCTATTACTAGATGGAAGAAGTGCATAAAGGGAAATTGAGTTACACTGAGCTGGAATGATTCACAGAGAGATTGTGTGTGCAGGGGATAAGGGGGACCCTCCCGTTGAGTCCCAAGGTTCAGAACAGACCCCCTTGCTTTCTAAACTCCTTTTCAGAGAGGAGTCGAGGTGCGGCTGGGTCCAATCTTAGTCTCAGGCTTGGTCAGTGGTTTATGTGAATAAGGATAATATGTATGCATATATCTAGTGGCAGGGTAAGGCTCACTTTGTAATTAAACCATAAAACTGCTGCTTTATAGCATGGTGAGATGATTGCCCAGAAAGCCCATCCAGTGCTCTTGGCAGCCCCTGGGTCCAGATCCCAACCCTGGAACACCCCTCTTCCACACATCCAGGGTCCCTGTGCAGGGATGAGGGAGAGCCCGACCGTACAGGCTCCTGACCCCTTCCTAGAAAAGCTTCTGTAGGCTCCAGCACCTGAGCAGAGTGCACTCAAGGCTGCTTTGGTTTTTGAAAATGGACCTGAAGGTGATGCCCCATATGTGCTTAGAGCAGACAGAAGTCGACCTTAGAGAAGACAACTTGTACAACTTGTCTGCTGTGGATACTCTGCTATTCCAGCACCAGATTTTGCAGGTGGGTTTGCCCCTGCGCTGCCAGTTGCTCTGCTTCCATTGCTGCAACCACCCCACAGGGCATTTGCCACCCCCCATGGTCAGTACAGAGATAAAGCACTGGCCGCATTTCTCCTTCAGCAATATCTGAAGCCAGCTGGATGGCTTTCACCTCTGCAAACTGACTCGACTCCATGTCTTCAGCAGTTTCTGTGACTTGTCATATAGGACTCGGTGCAGCAGCTTTCCACCTCCGATGCTTGCCCACAAGATGACAGGACCCATCAGTGAACAGGGCATACTGCTTCTCATTTTCTGGCACTTTATTCTACAGGAACACCTGCTTTTTGTTGTTGGAAGACTAGAAGTTAATTAGTACATTTGAATGCAGATGCTGAATAATCCTAGTGTAATATCCTAGCAAGCAACATGTCATGTATGAAGGATTCTCATAGTTTACAGATTATGGCTGAGGAAGAGTAAGATAACTCTGATAAGCACCTCACATCTGGATTGCACGATCCTTCATTAATGTGAGGTGTGATCAGTTGAGTCACACATAAACCCAGAAGTTTCAGTCTTTTTGTGAGTTTAAAGAGAAAGGTTTAGCATATGTGCAGTATCTTTTCCATTGCTCGTATAGAAGCTGGTATTACTTTTAAAAATTTCCTAATTGACGTTTTCCTTTTCCACCGTGAATATTTCTAATAAACATTAATGCCTTAAAACTTTGTACCTAATTACAAGTTTCATAGAATTTTATAAAGCACTTCTTTTTTTTTTTTTTTTTTTTTCTTATTCTGGGTAGGTCTCATTTTTTGTTCATAGGCATTCCCTATCAGTTTTGAATTATCTGCCTTGCATTTTGACATCAGAATATGAAAAGAGACTATTTAATTCTTTATATTTGTTAACTCTCAACAGTGTTTTTCTTGATGATGTGAACTGACGTGTTCCAGTCTTTCTCTGTGCTAGCGGTTGAATTTCACAACTTACTCCGCAGGCCCTCCCTTGGAGTGCGCAGTGCAATAATTTTGTTTCAAAGGGGTGCAGATGGTCTTGGTGTCTTTCCAGGCAACTCAGTACATGAAGACTTATTACTGTCCAATGTCTCCCTCCTGCAGAATGCCTGTTTCCTTCCATTGTATTTTTTACATTGATCTATGATCCATTTTGGAAATTATTTGCAGTTTCTAGTCCTGAGAACCTAGACTCTCTTGTTCCACTTTTAAGATTTGCATTCTAGCAGAAAGCTGAAGGAGTGTATCCAGGCCATGCGTTCAAAATAGCCGCTGCTTTGGTATAACAAGAAATGGTGCCCTTGCCTGACGTTCTGGTGATGTGCTCTAGTGAGAGATTCCTGGTCCTGCTTCGTGCCGAGTTGTTGGGAAGCCTGACCTTTTTGGCATAACAAAGATGCATGTCCAGACATTTGTTTGGCTATCAAAAGACAATGTTCTAAATCCTTTCTTCTTTGTTCTGTAGAGCTGTCCTCTTATATCCTGCTACCTTCTCTGGATTCACAAACCTGAAATGCAGTGTATGGATTTCTGAAAAGAAAAAACCTATTATGCAAGTAAATATCATTCAAATAGCATAAACATGTGTGAAGAGATGAAACCTTGTTTGACTTTGGGGTGGTGGTGGGGAAATACGCTTTTAAACATTTGTCTGTGCTTGTTTTTAAGGTGTAAAAAGATGGTTGCTGTATCACTGAGAAGATTTGTAAATTTTACAGGTGGAAAGATCAACAAGGTATGATAAAGTCCCTGTGTGGCCATAAGAACATACCTTACTCTTAAAGAGTTAATTCTGTAGAAACCAATTCTCTGCAGCTTAAGTCATTAAATGTTGTTTATGAGAACAGGTATTTTTAAATTAATCAAAAAATATATTCATATAATCCTAGTCTGTGTTTTTAGAAGTGTTTTTCTCAGGCCATTCCATGGAGTATTTCAGGATAATTTTTGAATCTTCTTGGTCTCTCTTTAGAATGTAAAATGTCCTGGATCTTCAAGCATGTATGTATGTCCCAATCAGCTGGAGAACCACTCATCTACGCTTGATACGCAGTTCTCATACAGAGGGGTTTCAGCTGTACCGCAGGACACACTCTCTGCTTCATAAAGGCAGCTATCAGCTTGATTTCTAACAGGGTAAAATCTGTGCTGACAAAGAAATTCAAACCTTACTGGTAACCACTGTTTTTAGGGGAAAAAGTTGCATTCTATGTTTTGTCTGATTTGTTTTGCTATGTTTTGTTCTGTAGTGTTCTAACTGTGATGCCATTTGGAAGCCATGCAGTTCATCTAAAGGAATCATTGTCTTTATTTGCAGGCCAGTAATGGACTTTGGTATGGAATGAATGATGCCTCGATAGACCTTTCTGATATCAAACCAGTTCTCAATCAGCAGGCTTGTGTACTTTTTTATATCAGGTAATAACAAATACTAAATGTGTTGAGAATATATTTACTTTCCTGTTACTGACCTTTTTCTTCTTTTCAAGTGTTTTTCTTTCTGTCCTAGGAGAAGATTACTACTTGTATAATTCAGTTCTGTCAAACCTGAAATTGCCCATGCCTTTATTATCTTTCATTGCTTGGCCTTCAACTGCTGCGCTTGTGTACATTGCTATAGATCTGCTCTCTGTAGGTGGCTAATTTAGAAAAGAGGAGAAATTAAGGCCATAGATGGTGTAAGGGTGAGTTATGGCTCTGAAAAGGATAGTCATTGTAGGAAGACCATTATCTAATTTTCAGTTTTGGCTAAGTCTTCCGTATATGTCTTCTGTGTAATATGAACTGTTCCTGTAAAATTACAGGATGGGGTTTAATCCAAGCATAGGCTGAAAGAAAAATTCTAAACTAAGATTCCTGCTCTTTTCCCCAGGCACTGTGATTTGACACTCGGAGAATGTGCTTTTTACTTACCAGCACCATCTTATCCGCATTCATTCCTCGGTCAGCGGTGGGCTAATAGTGAGCAGGCTGGATTTATGGGACCACGACTTCCTCCTCATACGATTAAGGTAATTTGAGGGGGGCAGATAATGGCACCAAATTGATAGTGGGTTTTGGGTTTGGGGTGGGGTTTTTTGTTGTTCTTTTTTAGCATCTGAGGGTTATTTTCCCTCCCACACTGCAGCTTTCTTCACAGCCCTCATGCTACAGCCAGAGTTATTCAAAGAGTGGCTAATCCTAAATTGTGCAGCCATGCTACTTCATTACTTTATACTTCCAACTCAGCTTTCTGAAGCACTGAGGACTATGCTCTTGAGACAATTTAAGTAGAAATTTAGATCATGAATCTAAAGAAAATGGATTGAGACGTGAAGATTCCACTTGCCAAGGCCAACCTGTTAAAACTTCTGAGATTTTCTTTTCTAAAACAAACGGATTGCTTGAAACAGTGAGTTATGTTTGTTGCATCTGGAATTTCTCCCCTGGGATGTATTTGGTGTTCAGGAGCATTATAATGTTCCTAATTGATGTGAAATACCAAGAAAACACGCAGCAATGTCATCACAACACCTTGTGCTATTTTCCCATTAGAATTTGCAGAGCTGAGCTGACATATGAGAACACGTCACCTTAAAGAGAAGTTCTGCTGAGATAATACTTGCTAAGTTTCATAAAGTATATTTGGGGAGGTGGGTGGGGTGATGTGTAAAATGGGGATAGCGCATATAACTCAAAGTGACCTTGTTTAACTTCTAATGTTGAAACATTGCAAACAGTAGTTTTCTACTAAGGAAAGTATTTTTTCTGTCTGTTAACTTCTGCATTTATTAAAATGTAGATGCCTATAGCTTTGTCGCTGGTTCCTCAAGTAATAATCTTAGAATCTCTCACATACAGCCAGTTGAACAACTTGTCAGAGGAAATAAGGTAAAATGAGAATGCTCTGACTAAAACAAGGTTTCACACAAGATTATCACTGTTTTACCTGTCTCCTAATACTATTGAATAGAAAGATTTAAATCAGCTCAGAGAATTCCACGCTGTACATCTAGTGTTGCAAACATCAGCACTGAGCATTTATCATGCTGATCTTAAATACAGGCAGATGCCTCCTGGAAAACTTTTGTTTCTTCATAGAATGTTTTTCCATTTTTTCCCATTGTCTGGAATACTCTTTCTATTCCTTTCTCACTTTCTTCCATCCTAGGCTGTGTGAATGTAAATTCCCACCACCTGCTCTGCCATTTGGGAGAGAGAGGGAAAGCCATGTGTTTACTTTTTTCTAGTTGTGGGGAGAGCAAATCCAGTGGCTTTGGCTGTTGATGTGATTCAGAGCAGCAAGCGAAGGGAGACAGATATGTTGGGTGTGGGGTTTTTAATGCAATACTTGCAGAATCAAGAGGGAAAAATCCCACCTTCTCCTGGAGCTGAGGAAGGTGTCATCATTAGGTTTCTAAAGGGAATGTCTTTCAGAGTTTTCCAGTAGCCACCAATTTTTTTTACTTAGGGGGATTTTACTCCTAACATTCATCTTTTAGATGGACTTTTTCAAGTGAAAAACATGTTTTTATTTTGTGTAGTGCCCCTGGACCTCAGAAGTCTTCTGAGAATGATGCGCTTCTAGCAACCGTAGTGATGGAAGCACTGTTTGCCTCTGAAGAATCCAGGAAGATTCCTTCCAACTTTAGCTGTGAGGTTGAGAATCTTTTTACTGAATCAGATTCTAAACCTTTTCTACCAAAGAAGTTGCTGAAAGGATTATCACAAAAGCTGATAATTTGCATCCCAGTGTCAATGGTCAGCACAAAGTCAGGAAAAAAATCCTTGGACACTGAAGGGGAATTCCTTGGGCGGTGTGAGTCTGAAGACAGTAGAGACAAAGACAAAGAAAGAAGATCAAGGGAACCTGAACGAATTCCAAAAGAAAGTCCTTTGTACATGAAAGGGTCTCCTGAGAGCGAAGAGAAATTAGGGCAAACTTCCTCTATAAAGTCTGACAGTGAATGTATTTCTAACAAACTTGCATCTCTAGATATTATAGGTAAATGCCAAGATGCAAAGGACATTTCTAAAAACTATGTAGAGGTACCACCTGTTAATGACTCTTCTATTACAAAGCTGGGTAACGTTTTGGTGAGTCCATTTTCTAGAGAAAATGAGGGACCGAGTAATAAAAAATGTGAAGACAAACATAGGAAAAAAGATAAGAAAAAAATATACAACTCTCAAAAACTGGATGAGGTCCACTAGCGAAACAAAAGAGAAACTCAGACACTGAAGAGAGGGAGAAGGAGAAGCAAAGCAGAAGCAGAGCAGATGATCATTCCCGCAAGAGGAGGTACTCTCGCAGTGTGGAAACAAATAAGCAGAATAGTCATAAGCAGGACTGTAGCAAGGAATGCAAGTACAGCTCTTCCCATAATGAAAGAAAGAAATAATGTCAGAAGCTCAGGAAAATATTCTCATTCTAGATCCCGAAGCAGAGAAAGAACAGAACAAGACAGGAATAGGTATTACCATTGCAAAGGGGAGAGGACTTGGAGCAGAGAAAGATACTATCAAGATGAACCACAGAGATGGGGAAAAATGCAGATACTACAATGATTATTATTCCTCTCATGGAATAGAGACGGTAGAGAGAGAAAGTCCTCTCAGTGTGATAACGACTTTGACAAATGGAGTCAGGCTTACAACAACAGGTCGCATAAGGATTAGCATTGCAAAAGCAGGTGGCCTCACAATGCCCTCTCTAGAGAGGAAGATGTGCATCACTTTAGCAGCCACAGAGCAAACTTACATCATTGTTCAGTACCTCAGCAGCAATCTGAAAAATATTCTTGTGAAAGGCATGCACTTCCTCCTGTGTCAGCTTATTCACATTTTGAGGACCTTTCCTGGGAAAATGAAAAAGAAAAATTAAGACATGGCAAAAGAAAAGACACCCACACAGAAGGAAGCAGAAATGAAATAGAAAAGAAATGCTGAAAGATAGGTGTCCAAAGAAAGAAAAAAATATAAGTAGGTCAAGAGGAAAAAGAAGTTGAAAGGTAAACATTGAGAGAAGGAGTGCAAGTAGGCAAGCATTCCAGCATGATCAGCAATTTTTTGCTTAGTCTTTTCTGAGTGTTTCTCATGTCTGCCTGTTTTTCATTGTTCCTAAGTTATTTCTATAGCATAATCTGTCTGGGGATCATATCATTAGGTTGGTCAAGTGAAGACAAGAAAGATATTGCTGAATTGTATTAGAGCACTAGATCTGGACCCTGTAGTGATAATCACATCTGCACACTGTTCTTGATTAGGTTACAACAATTATTTGTTTTTAATTCCAGCTGTTCCACAACTAGCCACTGTTCATGATTTGTGTACAAACCAGGACCCGTTGTCCATCAATCTGCGGGCTTAAGTTTCCTGCATCTGAAGTAAGTTAGATGCACAGAAATTACCACAAGATAGCTGACATGCTGTAAGTCATTACCTGTGGTAAAATAAATAACATTTCATATATGCATCAAGTGCCACATCTGTTTTTCGATTTTTAACTTGCATGTATCCTTCATACTTTAGGATTTGGAGTTTTCTGTGCTCTGTGCTCTGCTTTGACAATGACAACCACAAATGGAAGAAAAAGAAGAAAAAGAAGAAACACGTCAGGAAAGTGAAAGGCTTCTTGGAATATTTAGATCCTTGTTTCCAGAAGAAAACGTGGGAGAAGAAGGAAGAATCCTGTACTCCAGGCACCTATTTATGTGAGTAATACACATAAACCCCTCTCAAAACCTCCCCCAGAACCAGGGGAACCAATGTGTTCCCCCCCAATAAACATTGTCAAATGATGGCGGCTCTGCTCCGGTCACGCCGTCCCCACGGCCGCTTGAAAGCCCTCTGCCAGAGGCCGTGCCCCTTTTCACCCCCCATCACTCACACCCTCCTGTCCGCACCCTTTGTTTGCATGTGGGGGGGAACAATTTGAGGGGAAGGATGGCGGGGATCTCAGGAACAGACCGTGTGCCAGCCCCAGGCACCCCGAATGTGCCTTTACACAGTGTTCTTATAACCTTCAGTCATTCAGGTACAAGACAATTTGACCGATCGCTAGCACCCACGCTACTGATTACTAATCATCGTCAAACTTTGCGAAGCAACTCTGGTTTTCAGCATTCTTGCTGCTTGTCTGTTCATCCAGATGTCCAGGAGCTCCTCCCCAAGCTCCCCCCAAAGCGTTGCAGGGCTCTGGGTGCCTCGGACGTCTCTTCCTCGGCCTCCTCCTGGGTGTGAGCATTTATCAGGGACGCTCCCAGAGCCTGGCCCAGCCGGGGTGCAGGGGAAGACTCCCCACAGCTCTTGCTAACCACCAGTGTACCCCTTGCACTGGCAGAGCCCTCAGAGAAGGATGTCCACCCAGTGCCCCACAACGCTTCCCCATGCCCAGGACAGACCCCCGTCACAGAGCTTTGCATCCCCAACAGCAAAACCAAGACTTTAAAAGGCTTTAAAATGCTGATGACTCTTCAGGTATGCTTCATGGTACCTAGTCTACAAGGTACTTAATGAATTGGGACCTGCCTGTCTCAGGCTACCGTACTTACCCTTCATAATTTTAGAACGAGTTGTGCCCCTGGAAAGAGCAGAGTTAGACTGTCTGTGAAAGGAGATGGAACATTTCCTACGGCGGCACCTGGCTATTTATCCCTGTGTCAGAAATCAAGCTGTTTCAAGACGTCAAGATGTTGTCTCCCCTTGTCGTCTCTAGTGACAGAGTACCATGCACTGTGACCACTCTTTGCACTGTTGACCGGCTTTGCCTTACTGTCCTTTGTCAGTCACGTCTGCTGATGACTTCTCTTTTGCTACTGCATTTATAGCAAAGTTCCATGTCAGCACAACTCCTAGCTAAGCTTGGCTAAGAAAAGGTTTTCCCTGGTTTTGCATAATCTCTTAGCCCTGGAATGTTTCGGATTAGAGAGGTGACACCTAATTTGTGCCCCTGAGTAGATGGACTGGGCTTTGTGTCCCAGGTTTAAGTTGTGAGGAAAAGAGAACTTGGAAGGTTGTGGCATTCTAAGCTTGGTTTTTGTGCCTTACAGACTTGTGGGACACAAGGAGAGGTTCCCAAGCACGCCCGCATCCTATTATCATCAGGCTCCTGCTTGTCTAATGGTAAGGGTAACGTCTGAGCTGTGATCTGGTGGAACTCTGACTGATGACAGTCCCAGCTGACACTTGGCCCATATGTTACTTTTTATGGTTACTCTGCCTTCTATTTCTTGTCTCTTCCCGTGGTTTAAAAAACTTTCCTACACTGTTCTTTCTTCCCTCGCCAGATAAAACCAGTGTAGTTGGGTATGTTTAGGTCTCTCCTGTCTTTCCTGACAGCACTCTTACTATATTCCGCGGCTTTGCTGTCTTCTAAATTGCCTTCCTTTTGTCACTGTGTTTCCAGTAAGGTGGTACGTACAGCGGAATTGTACGTGGTTATTTGGAAGCAGTCCTGTCAGAGGTGATGTGAGGGAAGAGGGCATTCCTTTCTTGTTCTGTGATGTGACTGTTGCATGATGTAATACAACCCTGTTCTGACACATTCTGCAGGGGTACTACATGAGACATTCTTCTCTGGTCCTCTGCCCTTTCTGTTTTCCTATACTTTGCACTTCCCATTTCTTAGCTCAGATGAGTCTTGTTTCCTGACTCCTAACCCGCTTAGGGTCTCGGTTTAGGGCATGATTGATCTCACCTAATAGAAGCCTTTCGTACAGGATGTGCCAAGCCCGCCTTGAATCCACCGATTGCACGGGCTGTACGGGAAGTGCGAGGCAAACGGACTTGGTGTTGGCAGCCCTACTGTAGACAGAAGCTCTACCTAGATGAATCCTGCTCTTATTGTTCTTGTGTGAGCAGACGCTGCTCCAAGAGAGTGCTGGGCCTTGCCTTCATTTGCTGTATTGCACCCAGAGCAGGAAATGATCAGCCCACAGCTCTTAACACAGGCCCAGCCTGCAGAAGAGTTGCTGCAGCTTCCTGCAAAGAGGTGGGGAGTGGCTGCCTGGGCAGTGCTCGCTGGCGGGCATTTGGAGTGTGAACAACTGTCGCTTCTGTGAGCAACGGCGGATCAGCTGGAGTCATCCTCCTGTGCTGGCCCACAGGCTGCCTCTCTATCAAAATTGAGCTGTCACTGCTGTGTCAGCACATCCTGTAAGCATGCAGGAGATTTGTTCCAAAGCTGAAAGGAAGCCTCTGGCCTGCTGAGGCTGGGGTAGCTGGACCTGACTGCCTGTTACGTAAAGATATCCAGCAGTTGAGTCCTGTGTAGGCTGTGAGCGTGCCCTTGCCTCACAGGCAGGTAGGTGCCATGGCATAAGGGCCGTGGGGAGTTCTGGTTAAAAAGGCCAAAGTGGAGGGAGAGGCATGGCTATACTGGCAATGGTGTCCAGGTCACGTGGACACACAGCAGAAATTGTAGGGCTGTGCCTGGAAAACATTCCTAGTTGCCACACAGCAAGTGAACTGACATGTTCTAAGCCGCAAAGCATTATTCATTTAGAACATACCAGAATCCATCTATAATTTAGTCAAGCACTGTGGATAAACCAACAAGAACTCTTTTCTTTTTGTGTCTTCTTGTCAACGCTTTGCTGCTGCTGTTGCTTTTCAAACCCTAGGGGAGGACTCTCCTGGCCTTGCCCTCCAGTGAGGAGGCCTTGCCAGCTAAATCAGGCTCTGGTCTCCATCTGCTCCACCACTCCTGCATATGTTGGCATTCTGCCTGCAGTGGTGTCTTACTGACCGCTGCTCCTTTTTTTTTTTTCTCCTTATATTTTTGCCCCCAGCGGCTATGGAGGGGACCCAGAAAAGCTTCCACTTTGGCCAGAAGTTCAGTTTGCCCTTTGACTTTGTGTCTGCTGCAGATGGCACCAAGGTAGTGAAGGTAGAACCTGGCTGTTTGGCTCAGCATCCATGAGACCCCTCTGCAGCCCAAGGACATGGAGGCTGCTGTAGGCACAGAGAGCAGAAAATGGCCCAGGACATCTGTTGGGCTACTTGTGAGGTTCTGGTAGCTATAGGGAGTTGCAGAGGTTTGGGTTGTTTTCTCTTTCCTTGGGATGTGGGAACAGTTTCCTTGTGTTACAGAAAGGCAGTGCCCCTCACTTGGGGTGACAAGCATTCTCCTTCTCATCAGCCCCTCAGTGATGCTATCCAGCTGGCAGTTGCTTCCAACCAGAATTCAGGAGATTTCATGGACGAGGTCGTGGGAGAACTGGAGGTCAGAAAGGCTCTACTCCCTGCGCTCCTCCTAAGTGACGAGCAGCGCTGCTCCTTTTTCCCCTCCAGGACACCAGAGCCTGTGGCAAAGGGTGAAGGGCATGGGCGAGGGGCATGGGGGGCCACACTGCAGCCATCCCAGGGAGTGGGGAGAGGGTCTGGAGCCACGCGTGGGCTTCATCCCCGTTGGGATGAGCAGAAATGGGGGGTGTGGGCAGGGAGAGGATGCCAGAGGGCCGGTGAAGTCACAGGGTTCCATTTGCAGTAATGTGGGTGTTGCTGGGCGCTGCGTGAGCAGAGCAGCCTCTGCCAGGGTGCGGGCAGCAGCCTTTGCCTCTGCGGGAGTGCGGGCAGCGGGAGGAGGCAGAATGGCCAAGAAGCAGGCAGCATCAGGCTCTCTGCAGAGGAGGAGGAAGGCAAGGGTGCGCGGGCAGGGCTGGGGCGGGGGGTTTGGCAGCAGCAGAGAGGTTTGGGTCTCTGCCTGCACGTGGCGGCAGCCCCCCGGTCGGTGGCTGTGGGGTGGGCATGGGGGGGCACGCTCCAGGGCCCGGTGCCTGTTGAAGAGCCAGTCCTGTGCCCCAGTGTCCCCAGTGTTCCCCCAGGGCCTGCCCAGTGCCTCCCAGTATGTCCCCGGGACCTGCCCGGTGGGTGCCAGTGTGTGCCCAGGCCTGCCCAATACAGTGCCGGTGCCTGCCCAGTGTGCCCCAGTGTGACAGGAGGGCCAGCCCAGTGGGTGCCCAGGGCCTGTCCAGTAGGTCCCTGCGTGTCCCCAGAAGGTGCCCAGTGTATCCCAGTGCGTCCCAGTGCATCCCAGCACCAACGGCAAGCGGGCAGGCGCTGGGCCCCGCTGCACAGTGCCCTCCCCTCGCTCTTCTCTTGGTGGATCCCACTGTCCGTCCCTCCACTGTCCCTTCCAAGTGGAGCCCCAGCAGTCCCTGTCGCCCCTCCCAGGGTGTGCAGCCCCCGCCACTCTCTCCCACCCCACTGTCCCCGCAGGGCTTGGGGTTCCCCCGCCGCCCCGTCCCCTGGGCGTCCTGGGCCTCCCTCAGCTCCCGCCGGGCCCCCCTCATGGCCTCTTCCCCCAGTGCCTCCGCTCTGCTCAGATCCCCCATTCCTCTGAGATCTCCCCCATCCACGTTCTCCTCGGGCCCCTCCCGGCATCCTCCCCCTCTCCCCTGGCACCGTGTTGGGGTCCCCCGCCATCTGGGCCCACTCCAACTCCCCCCCAACCTGACCCCCCCCAATTCCCCTCCCACATCCCGCTGTCCCTCACTGCTGCTGCCTCTCCCCCCGAGCAGCCCGCAGACGGGAACCCCCGGGTGCCCAGGGGCGATGGCACCCAGAAGCGGATCTCGGTGGAGCACATTTACCAGAAGAAGATGCAGCTGGAGCACATCCTGCTCCATCCCGACACCTACATCGGCTCCGTGGAGCTGGTGCCCCAGGTGCAGGGGGGCCCAGGGCAAGGGAGGGTTGTGGGGCTAAGCCGCCTGAACTCCTGGGTGCAGGTGAGGAGTCATTAGTGTCTGTTTGTGAGGGACAAAACATCTGCTTTACAAACTGGTGGCCCAGAAGAGGAGGTGTACCGGGGACCTGATGTGTTTCTTGCCTTCTTATTTTAGCAGGTGTGGGTTTTTGATGAGGACGTGGGCCTGAACTGCAGAGCTGTGACCTTTGTGCCTGGCTTATACAAAATCTTTGATGAGATTCTAGGGAAGGGGAGCTACTTGTTGAGCCAATGATTGACAAGTTACTAACAGGTGCTGAATGTCTAAGAAACTGGAACTAAATGCAAGAACTTACCAAGTGTGCTTTTACCTAGTTGTGGTGTTGACCAAGGGATGTCTGTTGCATGATTTGATGGATGGTGTTCGCAGAGTACGTTGCTTGTTGATTGTGCTTGGAAATACTGGATACTGATGTCCTTCCATTAGTGCTACTTAACAGTAAGCCATTCATGGGATGATTGGGTTTTGATAACAAACCCAATTTCATTCAGCCCCAAATTCTCCCAGATTCACTGTTAACTTGTAGTACTTGTCTTTCTAACTTGCAAAATATTTGCATACCCAGGTGATTATTAGTAACATTGTATTGAATTTTTATATTCATTCTACTGAAGACACTTTATAGTTAATAGTTTTGACTTGATTGAGAATGTAATATAATAACAATAATCTTTCCGTTCTAGTCAATGCTGCAGACAACAAGCAGAGGGATAAAAGCATGTCATGCATTAAAGTTACAATTGATGTGTAAGTTTGATTTCATTTCTGTTCATTGCCTTCCCAACTGAAGGGCATTTGATTTTCTCACTCAGATGCTGTTCTGCTGAGCTGGTGTAGTACTGGAGGGCTCTGCCATGCAGCCGATCCAAGTTAGAGGCAATGTCATTCAGCAGTTGCGAAAGCCTTTTTCTTTGTTTAGTCCCTTGGTCTCTTCCAGAGTGCTGACTGGTGACATGACTGCTTTGGTGGTGGTGTTGTTTTCTGTTGTGGCTATTTTCCTCTCTTCTTCCTCTCAACCTTGTTATTCTGTCATTGAGCATAGACAGAGGTTTTTTATGTGTGGCGGTCCGTTTCACAGAATTTTTTTGTTGACTTGCCCTCCCTCTGCTGGCTGTTTCTGCACTTGCTGAGCAGAGATTTGCTCTTCATGAAATGGTGGCCTTTCCCCAGAGCTTTTGTGTACTCCTTGTTTCATAGCTCCGTCATTTGCAGCCTTAAAAACACACATTTTTTTCCCTTAGGGAGAATAACACAATCAGTGTATGGAACGATGGGAAAGGTATTCCAGTTGTTGAACACAAAGTGGAGAAAGTCTGTGTGCCCGCTCTGATCTTTGGACAGCTGCTAACATCCAGCAACTACGATGACAATGAAAAGAAAGTCACAGGTAGGGAAGACTCTCAAATATGTGCTCATATTTTTGAGCAGCCTGATCAAATGGTTTAAATGTGTGAACTGAAGTAAAGGCAGCGGGGGAAGGGGGTCCTTGATGCAACATGCAAACGGCGTTCTGAGCCCATCAGAGAGAAGTCTCCATGCTCGATTTTATAGTAATAATGGTACAAACAGGGAGAACAGGAACAATTCTCTTTGACCACTAATCCCAGTTGAATCTGGGTTTGTAGTCAGGTACTGGGTTTGTAGGACATTGTTGCTCCTTGACGGTTGTACTTTGATTGTGCTGAAGTGGCTGAGCTCCTGTTAGTCTGGAATTCTTGTAGGTGGTTTTGAACAAAGGTAATAACACAAGTCTTGTTTTCCTTCTCATTCCAGGTGGGCGAAATGACCAAATGGAGCCAAACTGTGCAACATATTTAGCACAAAATTTACTGTGGAAACTGCATGTCGCGAATACAAAAAGTTATTCAAGCAGGTATGAGCGCTTCTCATTTCAGTAAGGTTATACCTGAGATTTTCAAATGAGACCCTAAGGTTTTGTTCCAAAAATTTAGGTGTAACTTGCAGTCAGTGCACTGTGATTCAAATAAATTTGGCCCACAGTTTCTGTATCACCAAATAGAATTCAAATGAATAATGAAATGAGCAGACATAATGAGAATCTCGTTTTTAACCAGTGTTTTGTTTTTTTTTTTTAATTTGAAAGTATTTAAAACTCGTAAATCAGCTCACTGCTTTTAAAAACTGAGCTAGTTGCTTGTGTGTGTTAAGAGTTGCAATTCCTAAAACCTTCTTTTCTCAGATGTGGACAGACAACGTGGGCAAGGCTGGTGAAATGCAGCTGAAGTATTTTGATGGAGAAGATGACCCGTGTGTCCCTTTCCAACCTGATCTGTCAAAACTCAGAATGACCATTCTTGATAAAGCCATTGTAGCACTAATGTCTCGAAGAGCATATGATATTGCTGGATGCACAAAGGATGTCCAAGTTTTCCTAAATGGACAGAGGCTGCCTGTAAGTGAGCATTTAAAAGAAACAGTACTATCTGTATTTCTCGTGCCATTTAAAGAGTGGGATTTTGTTGAAGCAATTTACGTCATTACACATAGTAAAGGGAAAATTTGCGTGCGTGATTCCTCTACCCACTTTTCAGGAGGATATGAATTAAGTCTTTCTAGGAGCTGTTCTAACCGAGTTGTCTGCTTTCATGTGTATGCAGGTGAAAGGATTCTGCAGTTATGTGGACCTCTGTCTGAAGGACAAAGTAGATGAAACTGGGAATGCGCTTCAGGTTCTTCATGCGGAAGTCAATTCTCGGTGGCAAGTGTGTTTGACTTTAAGTGAAAAAGGCTTCCAGCAAGTTAGCTTTGTCAACAGCATTACCACTACAAAGGTGACTTTTCTTTAGTTGATTTAGTCAAGCTAATGCCATATACTTCATCATTAATATTCTTAGCTGTTTTCAAATGTCTGTATGTTAGTGAAAAATACTTAGTTGCTTAGTGTTGCAAGGACTATGCTTAAAGTTTTAAATAGATATGCATAGCGTTTTGGGTTTTTTTTCAATGGAATCACCACCAGGTCTTTGGTCCCATTTTCCCTTAGGGTGGCAGGCACGTTGATTATGTAGCTGACCAGATTGTGACCAAACTCATTGATGCTGTGAAAAGGAAGAACAAAAACGGAGTTGGAGTGAAGCCTTTTCAGGTACAATGTCAGAATTTCCCCAGTGGGAAACACGACTCTAGCATTACTGCAAATTGTGACTACAGTTTAATGCATTACTCCATTAATTAATAATACATATTTCCATTGTGCAGACTATATATAAAATTGCTGATTATAGAAGCCTCATATTGTCCAGTTTAAGCCAGCTAACAATCTTTGTGTTTGGCTGATGTGTTTTGTAATCAGCACACTGTAAGTCAGTGCAGATGCACTACAGCTCAGTACCTGTTTGATAATACCTATTTTGGCTGCGAGCTGTTGATTCCTGGACATCCCAAATCATCTAACGTTGTTGGTGAATGTTATTAGCTGTCCTAAATTCTTTCAAGACATCTAGGAAAATCCAAAACCATACAGTGATAATTGAGTTTTTCCTCACTGCGGGGCTGCTGCAGCCCGCGGCTCTGCTCCCTCTGACCCCTCTCTCCATCTGCCTTCCAGGCACATCACCCTGTGGCGCGTGGTGATCGGGGCCACCCGGTTGACTCAGCTGGGCCCTGAGGCCCAAGGGCGCCATATTAAGCAGCTCCTGGTTGACGAACACTATAGTAATACCTCAGAGAGGGACGACGTTGCCTGGCTGGAATTGGACCAGCCTGCCCAGTGCAGTTCCTACGTACTGCGTGCACGACGCCTCGCTGAGAGTGTCAGAGATGAGAACCTGCTACATCAGTGGCTGGGGTTCCACAGCTGCAAGATGTGAGTTCCCCAAAAGTACCCGTGTCCTGAGTGCAAGCTTGGCACACTGGGGAGACAGGTTGGGTCTGCTGAGAGCCCTGGCGAAAGCCAGAGTCAGGCTGGGGGACGTATGCCTAACAAGGAGATGGGCCTGAGCCATTCCCCAGAGCAGGAGGGAAGGGAAACACGGGCACAAGGCCTCTCGAGATGCAAAGCCAAGCCTGTGGGAAGGGGCTCAGCCAGTCGGGGGAGGAGATCTGGCAAGGAGCTGCTGGCTGTTAATTGCTTTCTGTGCTCCCAGCTGGAGGATCAGCTGATGTGCTGCAGGAGGCCAAGGTCCACCTCATGGATGTCAGGCTCTGCAAGAGCAGCCGGTGGTCCAGAGGGGCCATCCACGCTCACAGGCTGTGTGCCGGCTGTGCGCAGGGTGGCATCGACCCCTGCCAGGTACGGGCGTGCTACAAGTCACCCCAGCAGCCCCGGCAGCCCCCGCAGCACCACCCAAACACACCCCGGCATGTGCTTTGCCTGGCCAGTCACCCTCCCACCGCTGGGTCCCCACCGCTGTTGGGGCTCACCTCCCCTTCCCCATCTGCCGGTCCTTGCCCAGTGCCCCCCTCGTCCCAGCGGCCTGGGACTCTGCCCAGAAAGCCCATCCAGTGCTCTTGGCAGCCTGTAGGTCCAGATCCCAACCCTGGAACATCCCTCTTCCACACATCCAGGGTCACTGTGCGGGGATGAGAGAGAGACCGAGCTTCCAGGCCCCGGACCCCCTCCCAGACAAGGTTCTGTCTGCTCCAGCACCTGAACAGAGCCTTCCTGTGCAGGGAATCCAGCTCTGGCAGGTGCTGTGGGAGAGCAGGAGCCAGCCCCAGTGCTGTCGGTGGCCCCCCAACACCACCTTAATCCTCTCCCCTCCGCTGCAGGTGACAGCAGTGGTCCCCTCGTGTGCAAAGCTAACAATGCCGACGACTTCTGGTGTGTTGGAGTGACAAGCTGGGGGAAAGGCTGTACAAGAGCCAAATGGCCTGGGGTCTACACCTCTGCTCAGCACTTTTACGTAAGAGTGGATTTTGGAAGAGATGGGACTGCGCCCAGCAGTAACAGCTACTCCAAGGCCACAGCCAGTCATCACCTCAAGCCCCTTTCAGAGGCCAAGGCCCCACACAATGGGGCAGGCTGAGGGTTAGGGTTAGACTTGGGGTTAGGGTTAGCATTAGGATTCAGGGCGAGGATTAGGGTTAGGGGATAGGGTTAGGGTTAGTGATTAGGGTTATGGGTTAGGGTTAGGGGTTAAGGGTAGGGTTAGGGTTAGAGTTAGGGGACTAGCCTTATGTTTAGGGTTGGGGTTAGGGTTAGGGTTTGGTTTAGGGTTCATTTGGTTTAGGGTTCATTAAGGGTTCTTGTAAGGGTTAGGGTAAGGGGTTAGGGTGGGGGTAGCAGGGTTAGGGCTCAGGTTTAGGGGTTAAGGTTAGGGGGTTAGGGTTTTAGGGTTAGGGTTAAGGTTAAGGTTTAGTGTTAGGGCTTAGAGTTAGGCTTAGGGGTTTGGGTTAGGGTTAGGTTTATGCGTTAGTGTGAGGGTTCAGGTTAGGGGTTTGGTGTTAGGGTTAGGGGTCAGGGTTAGGTTTATGTTTAGCATT